>NC_056748.1:31725740-32013272 GCF_019279795.1 Protopterus annectens
ACAGGTCACTCTTATAAGACTCATTGGAGACTAAAACAGTAAATGGTGAACAAAAACATCATCCAATAAGACTTCTTCCCTGTTGTTTGACAACACAAATACACTGGAACACAGAAAAGATGTAATACCTTTTACTGGACCAACATAGGTTTACACAGGTTAGGTTAGCATAGATCCAATTAAATGTAATATGTCATGTCTGTGTTCCAGTGTTTTCTTTGCTTCTGTTCATGGTTCAACACAGCTTTTCTTAATTTTTAATTCCTGGTGTTGATAGTGTTCTTGCTTAGAATCAGTAACCACTGCCAATGCCTTTTTTCATGTCTTCAACACTAACAAGCTAATCTAACTTACCTTTATCTGAGCCCTGCTCATGTCTCACTTTTCTAATTGAAATATAGGGCCCTGTACACAGAAACATTCTTTACTGTGATAAAACTATTACTATTAAAACTAGTACTAATATTAATGCTACTATTACTATCACTACTAATATTACTCATACTACTGCTACTCCTACTACTATTAATACTACTACTGCTCCTATTCCTAATACTATTACTACTACTCCTATGACTATTACAACTACTATAACTACTACTGCTACTTTTACTACTATTACTACAACTACTGCTACTACTATTATTACTACTACCTCTGTTACTTTTACTACTATTACTACTACTACTACTGCTGCTTTTACTACTATTACTATTACTACAACTACTGCTACTACTATTATTACTACTACCTCTGTTACTTTTACTACTATTATTACTACTACTACTGCTGCTTTTACTACTATTACTATTACTACAACTACTGCTACTACTATTATTACTACTACCTCTGTTACTTTTACTACTATTACTACTACTGCTACTTTTACTACTATTACCATTACTACCACTACTACTACGGCTACTATTGCTATTACTACTGCTATTGTTATTACTACTGCTCCTATTCCTAATACTATTACTACTATTCCTATGACTATTACAACTACTATAACTACTACTGGTACTATTACTACTACTACTGTTACTGCTACTGTTGATAGTATTACTACTACTACTACTATTACTATAACTATTACTACTGCTTCTGCTATTACTGTTATTACTACTAGTGTTACTATTACTACTATTACTTTTACTGATACTACTATCTACTGTTACTACTAATTCTACTATTACTGTTACTTACTACTACTGACACTACCACAGTTACTACTGATACTTTTACTATGACTGCTACTACTAATACTAATTACAGAAAAGTTATTAAACTAAGTATCAATATTATATATCCTTCCTACAGGTGGATGCTGATGTTTCTTTGTGTTTAATTTCAAGCATTTTTAAATGCACATACATATATGTGGTACCCTGTTTCTGACATAGCCTGTCTGGAATTTGCTATTAATGCTCAATGTGTATTCATTCTCAAGATCAGTGTATGCAATAAAGCATATACTATTTTGCTTTGAGCATCATTTGTGCCTGAAAAGGTTTGTTTGGACCAATCCAATTATCCAATTTCCCAATTTACAAATAAATAAATAACATCCTCAAGACCACATACCATAGCGTCCGCCTCCACATTATGCAGCAATAGCTTCATTGCTCTTTTTTGCTTTGTCAGTATTTCTTTTAAGCAGGTACAGCATGTCTTGTACAAGGCACTTAATAAAATATCTAGCTGGATCAGGTAGCCTACAGTGTAATTTCTGTAGCTGCACAGAGATGTAATACTTAAACTACTGTCCTTCACGTGAACTTTCTCTCTGCAATTATTATTCAGGAAGGGAGGAAAGCATTGATAATGATTCCTTTTCCTAAAGGCACCTTCACCTTTTAGTCTTAATTAGCTACACCTATCTGTTTCAATAGTACCCCTATCTATTTAGCCATTCATCAGTATTATTTACCAAACTATTACCTAATGACTGGTTGTGTGTAAACCATATTTGTCACAAAAATGAGTAGGTGTAAGACAGTAGCTGGCTCCATTGGGTTGCCATACTGCCTTCCTTACTGAAGAAATTATAATCATATATTTATTTTACACAAAAGCACCTTAATAAATATGATGCCCTATTCTCCATGTATCATGACTTTTAGAATGCTCAGAATAATTTGTTCTATAATTGCTAATAATATGTGCAATAATGTGGACTTGGCTATACTTAACGATTTGCATTATTCCTACAAGCTTTTAATTGAGTAACCTATAAATCCTGTTTCAATGACATTACCATGATCGGTATCCGTGACTGAGATAACAAATGGTTATAGTGCTACCTAAAGACAGACGGCATTACATGTCCAATAGGGTTTAGTTTATTCATGCTTTCTTGTTGCACCATGTATAACATTTATTATACTACATCTTTCCAGAGTCCACTGCCTCCTGCAAGTATATGATACTTACCTGAACTATCAAGTCATAAACTTACAACTACATTATGACTAGTTACAACACAAAAGTATCTGACTTGTACATAACATTAAATCTCAAGTCAGCTTAAAGTACAGTTGTGTGAGAGCCTCACATCATCAATATAAAAATACATTGCCCCTATGCTGAGGAACCAAATGCTCCGGATTATGCGGAACGGTCTGCATTTAATGATGAATAAAGCCACTGTTCTACTGTTCCGCATTGAACAGCTTTGGCTCCGCCACACGAGTTTTGATTGGTTTGTATACCGCAATTACTGCCAATCGGCATTGCGGTATACAAACCAATGCGAGGATTCCTCTTGTAGGTGAAACCTTAAATATCGAGTGTTTTGGCAACAAAAATAGTATGGCTATGTAGCATAGATACTTTTTTTTGTTTATGATTTCTTTACCCCGGACACAAATACAACACTATAGTTCTGCACCCACAATTTACATGGAAAAATACATGCATGCACACACACTAGAACTAGCAGAATTCCGTTTTATTTCTAGTGCTTCCTCCCCTGATTTTTCTCCTTCACTACAATCCCAAACCCTATTTACATGTTGCACACTAGTGCTCCTCTGCAAGACAAGCACATAACATGTTAGCTACCTGGCAGGAAGGAAAAGTCAAACCAGCTTTGTTTGCAGTCCTCATGATTGTGCAACTGTAAAGTTTTTAAAGCAGTGGCATTGGAGATAGGTGGGTCATGACTTGCAGCTAGCAGGCATGGTGTGTTATGGCTCCCAAGGCCCATAATTCTCATCTTCGGTACCTTTTTCCCCATCATAGGAATTCCCTGCTGTACCCTGACAAGATTTGCTGTAAATTAACTGTTTTAAACATGGAATCATACCAAAACCATCACATTTAACCATGTTTGAGCTTCTTAGCTAAGATTTCAGAAAACATTTAACAGTATGCCTAGTTAACCTACATTTTGTATAGATCTGTTAGTATTCGAAAAATTAAAGGTGAAGGACTATGCATACGTTTGTGTAGTTTCAACTAAAGTAACGTGGGCAGGTAGTCTGATTAAACAGTCAGTATATAATGATGTAATACTCTAATTACTGTAGAATAATTTAATGCACAGGGTGAAGCCTGATTTGTTAAATGCTGCATAGTCATCTACCCACTCCCTCTCATTATATATTGTTATTATGTCATTTTAGTTGTAGTTTTTTCCTCCTGAGCATCTGAAGAGAATGTAGATTATTTTTAGTTTAATTTTGTCGTGTAGTCACTCATTTAATTGTTGTTTGCCTTACTTTACCAGTACTTTCTTCTTCTGATTGAAGCACTAGATATTTAAATTTTACTTTGTCATTAAATTTGCTTTCATTGTTCTAAATAGTTGGTTTGCCAAACTCATTGGGCATAAAAGGGTAGTTGGCCATACCCATCAACCTCTTAGTGCAGGAAATCTGGAGAAAGCCCAATATAACAGGGGGACAAAAAGCACAAAAATAGAAACATTTTAAATATTGCTCTTATAAATTTAAAAAGTTTGCTAGAATAACAGGATCTGTATTAGCATACATTTTCTGAAGGATATGTGTTTCCTTACGCAGTGACAGCTGTGTTTGGGAAAATTCTGCCCGAGGTGCAAATAAATAAATAACTAAAAAAGGCATCAGTTAAATGTTGTTGGGACTCTCGCTATTTCACGAATTGCATCTTTTGAATTAAAAAAAAAATGATCTAGCTCTCAAATGTAAAGATTTTTGCAGAATGGCTAGATTTTTGGCTCAGTTTTTTTCTGCTCCTTATAAAAATAGTGGTTTTATTGAATTATACAGGTATTTTACCATGCCCCATGTCAATGGCATGTTTCGCGCAGTGTGAAATAGGGTGTTCCACATTTTGACCATTTGTCACACATTGTCAGAGTCTTTGTTCCACATTGGCCTCTTAAGAGATTGAGACCTATGCCCTTATGTTCACAGTACTCCGAGTGAGTTACACAGCCCACTCTGCATGTAGTCACTGACTCCTCCCCTTTTTTGCAGGCAGGAATGACATGTACACCTTAGCTGAGATTGGCTGCCTGCATAATATATGCAATATTTACTCAACCAATGGGGATGAGAGTGCCAGATTTTTCAGGCAGCCTTTCAAGAAATAACATACAGTCCTTTAGGTTCTCATTCTAATAGATGCAAGCATTAATGAAAGTGTTAATAAAACAGGGAATGAGTACACCAAATGTTATTTAACAAACTGGGTAGTTTTTACTATAATGAGCTTAACTTCTGACAGCTTTTTAAGCGCAGGTGTTTACTATTTATTAGTGTTCTGTTTCTGAGATGAAATCAAATAGAAAAAAAGTTTAACCCTGTTATTTCAGTTAATATTAATTATTCTTTAGGGCTTCAGGTTTATACACTGCCTCATGCATGCCTTTCTTCTCCTAATAAACCCAAAAGGAAAATGTTACTATTTTCCAGTTTACCTTTTTTATTAGTTTTGCACAATTTCAAAGAGGGAATTGGGACTCATCAGGCAGCTTTATTGTGCTTCAGAATATTTAAAGACTCAGTTGAGATATGTAAGTTGTTAACTTTCCACAAGATTTGCATGTTTGGTAATTGGACACAGAATCAACAGCTTTCTTTTTACTTTTGTTCCAGAACCACTTCTGTGGTCAAAATTACAGTCTCTGAAGGCTCATTTTACAATCTACACTCAGCTTTAAAATGGTCACTTTTTCAGTGTTTGTATTTTTGCTACTTAACTATGACTATAAAAAGTTTCACTGTGAGTCATTGTGTTACTAAAGGGCAATTTCATTCAGGCATGAGCTATAAAAGTACATTTAATGGTCCAAATGTTGTTGACGTTACTGCAATTCTTGAGAGAACTTTGAATCAGGATTAATTTGAGGGTCTGAAAAGTAGAGTTTTTTTTTAAACATCTCTTTGCTCCCTTTGTGGAATTTCATTATTGGATGTTTACAAAAATAATAATAGAGATGAGACCAGATTTGTTAGCAAAGCTTCTTCACTTCTGCCAAAGAAAAATAGTTTCTTTGTCCAGTTTAGGACATAATAGAAGTGATTCTGAAGGTGAATTTTCTCATGACTACATGGATGACAAAGAGGCTTGTCTCCAAAAGTGACACCAAAACTGATTTTACTTTATATGATTCCAGTAGTATTAGGTGGTAATATCCTCTGTACACTTCTGTTCTTCCCAGTTACCTTAGGCCAAACCACTGTCTTGCTAAATTGGGTCAGTATGAGAATCAGGGCTCACTGTTTCTTTACCTGAGCTGACGTTTGGATTATTAATACAACTGCAGGATCCAGCCCCTGCCATTAATTGCCTTTTTTACAAAGATTTAGATGGACTAGCAAGTCCATCCAAGTATGACAGCTCACCCCACATCGCTGTTCCTTCACTTACCTAGCTCTGCTCCATCTTTTCCTTGCTCATCCAAAGTATTTTTCAATCCCTCTGATAATGCATGCTGTATCACTCTACATCAAGCAATATATATTATAGGTCCCTAAAGCCTTCTTTATTATGAAGAGAAATTCAATACCACATCCCAATGGCGGCATTCTAAAATCAAAAAATACTTTGCAAGGAAAAGAACAAACTATTCTCAAAATACAGAAGGCTCCTGAGTAAAAACTTTTAAAATTAATTCAGGAAACCAAGGCTTCCTGTTAATTCTATCTTAGTACCATATCAGAATATAACCACAGAAATGTTTATAGTTATATAAGGAAAATTAAATAAGCAGGCTCAAAAAAACTGCTGAAGCAATAGATAACTTCACTCTGTGCTTTTTCAAAATAAAAATGCAATATTTGAAAAGATTTAGTATACAAAACAGTTAAACATCATACATTCAAAATAACTGATAAACTAGCCAATCACACTTCTCATTTACTTAATAAGTGTATAGGTTTGTCTTTTTAAAAAGGCATTAATAAAAGCTGTTCATTAAAGCTTTGAAATGTGTGGGCATTCAACTTGTTTTCTTACCTGGCTTCTTCCACCAATAAATTATTGTCTTAGACATGACACCTCAGATTATCATTTATCTGAAAACTACCTAGAAAAAAAAAAAGTTCACCACCAAGCATATAAATATGCTTTCTTCAGTCATTATCAGATAAATTTCTTCCAATATTGTGCAATCGCTTGTTAATTTGCTCCTTGAATTTTTTGTGATCTTAGTACATAAAACACCCAGAACTGCAGTCAAAAGCACTACATTTTAGTATTACTTTTGAAAATAAATGTGGGAATCAATTAAGCATTCAATTACTGGGTGTTTAAAGATGTCATGTTTCTTTATTGATGAGTCTCTTTACCAGAAACAAGAGTGTTCTTATTCTGGTATATAAGCATCTCAGCTATATTTTTATTGCTATAAAAATGCAAAATTCATTCAATATAAGAGAAAGCACTTTCATATAGCTTCATAGAATCAGCCAATGAGTTTTGGCAACTTGATTAAATCATGTGATTTAGTGGAATATTTAGTCATCAGTAGGTACTTACAAATTATTTTGATGCCTCTCTTTGGGGGAAGAGTCCAACATCTACAGTACAAATCTCTTGTCTGCTCATCATGTTTCCTGTTTTTTTTTTTTTTTTTTTTAGAAATAGATGGCTACTGACTGTCCTTGGGATTCAGAAATGTATATACTGTAATTGAGCTTAGTCTACTGTATGTATACCTTGTAGCACAATGCAGCCTGTAGGTAATTATCAACTAACTAACTGAAATGTTGTGTTACAAGCTGCTACTAATTAAAAAAAGAGCACTTGCAGAAATGTCAGACTTGGTTGAGAGACATAGTTTTATGGGCTTACTATTGTAAGGTTGAACCGGACCCCATCGGATGATGAAATCATCGACCCACGTCTGCGAAAGAGACAATGTCAAATTCCAACATTGTCAAAATATGACTCGACTTCGACCTCAGAATGGGCTTTAACATGGGTTGAGATGGGGGTGAGATTCATACTTCGACAATGTCGGGTTCGACATTGTCACCATTCTGCCTTCAGGCTTAAACTGATGTGGGTTCGAGTGAACCCACTTCGACCTTACGATAGTAAACCAGTTTTATGTAACTGCAGCCAGGAGTTATAAGAAGAGAAGTAGTCAGCAAGTTGCATGTATGAAACTTTATGTGTCAATATGTGCTACACAGTGACACTGAAACAGTACATCACCTTTATCAAGGTTACATCTATTTTTGTTACTTTAAACAGGGTGGCAATGAGTGTATAAGAAAACAGGAATGGGGTATAGTAAGCAAAGGAATATAGACAAGAAACAGGGGAGGTAAGAGTGGGAGTATGGAATAGAAGGGGGAGTATATTTTTTGGGGGACAGATCCTTATTATGTGTGTGTGTGTGTGTGTGTGTGTGTGTGTGTGTGTGTGTGTGTGTGTGTGTGTGTGTGTGTGTGTGTGTGTTTTGGAGAAGGAAAGATTAGGGAGGATGCAAAGGCACGGTATGGTATGGAAATAGGCTAGAGGGTTGAAAACAAAAACATAATGCACAGCCAAAGGCTAACAGAAAAGGTGCTGACATATGGGGGGGGGTGACTATAGAATAGCAAGTATGCAGACAAAGGGAGGACATTGGTGATGGGAAGGACTGGAAAAGAAACAAGAGGAGGGAGGTGACACACAAGAAAGGGGAATACCACAAAGGGGAAGGGTGAGTATAATCTTCCTGTGTCTATACTACTTGGGCTAGACCCAGGGAGAGGTCAGGTTAACCATCACCCTGATTGCCCAGCCTAAAATGGTGAAGGTAGGGCCAGGCACCAATGCAATCCTTGAACTAACTCGTGGACTGTTTTCAGGCAACTAGTACATGCTTCTAGTTGCCAGTCCACCTAGTCTTCCACAATCATTGCCCACTCTCACCACATTAGAAACTGCTAACCCTAGACAATGCCACTAGAAAGAACAATAGCTCCCCCCTCAAGTAAGCCCCTCCAGTGGTACAAAGTAATGCAACTGGGCCACCCTGCTGCACCTATAGAGAGGGGGCAGATCTGAAGCTAGGTAGAGGGCTGACAGGAGAAGGTCAGACCTGATGGGGGTTGGTGACCAGTTCCAACCCACTGGCAAGGCCGTGGTACATGCTGCAGAATATGGTAACATAAATGCATAGATATGAAAGAGCAAACATCAAAGCAAATATAAAAATGAAGGACTGCAACAAATATAGGAAAAAAGACGATAAACAAAAAGAGTAAAGATATTTGTAGTATGCACGTCAGACATGACCGATAAGATTTCTGTGCAGGTGTGTATTACCTAAGTACTTGAAATGCTATTAGAACACTTCAGATTGTTCTACCTATATGCATTGTGCCAAGATCCTTAGGTGGGGTGTGTAGACAGGTGTCACAGTCACAATTCACACTGCTATGATTGTGCTAAGGTGTGGATAATGTAGTGGTGTATGGGACTGCTGTGTGGCAGACATCATGGCCACTGTGTCAACTATTGGTCTTGTGGAGCCCCTACAAGCACTGTACATAGAAATGGTAAGCAGAAGCCCACATAACACATCTGTAGCAAGACAAATAGGTCTTATATCAGGGGAAAGTATGAAAAACACTGACATATATTGGAATAAAGCATGGACAGTATAGTGCCAATGGGTACACAGTTAGCACTCAATATGGGCCCTCAACACAATGATACTCCCCAAACAACACCTCACACAAACTTGAATTTCTCCCCATAACACGACCACTGAAGGCTCACCCACATGTATACCCTAAGTTCGGCATGCTGCAAGTCATGGCTTTAAGACCACTCATCCTGTCAGTGTCCAAGAGATGCAGTGCAGTAGGACAGATGTGACCATCTCAGTAGGAACACATAGCTGTGTAACCCATGACCATATCATGTAGGACACATGATATGGTCATATCTGTGCAACCTATGACCATATTATGTGTTTGACATGGGGGTGTGCAAAGCAAAATGCTTGTAAGTACAATATTTTGTTTCATTGTCCTAACAATTGGAGGATGGTGATGTACATATACCTGTAAAAGTATTGCACCTGTTGGTTTTATATCTACATAATGCTTCCAAACAATACATAACAGGACATGATAAATATGAAAGTTATTTGAAGTCGTTGGTAATACGTACGATGCAACATTGTAACAAAATGATACAGCTTCTACGCATACATACTCCGGCATTGTGTACACACAGCTTACAGTAATATTATGGAATAGTATATAACATGTCAGTAAAGCCTAGTCACCTCTTTGCAAGAAGAACTCCTCCATTTTCCTCTACACTAGCAGGGAATTCTCTACGATCCCCACCTAAGCTGTAAAACAAAAGCAATACATAACTAGTAAATTAAAGATAAAAAAAAAATCAGAATTATTTACAAGAGAAATAATAGTACACTGAAAAACATTTACAATACTTACAATACATCTCGGGGGCCCTTAGTCAGATCTACTCTTTCTACCAGCTAAGGAGGGTAGGATGGTACATCCAAAACTTGCTGTAATGGTGTGATCACTGACCATCACAGCAGAGTATGCCAGTGGCATCACAGACTGCCCTAGCAAGATTGTGCTAGTCATCCTTTTTATAATAAGGATCCTCATAAGTGTATCCATAAGGCAATCCTTCTGGTCCCTAAGTGGCAGGAGGAGAAAGTCTTGCTTTCCTTTCTGTATCACATGGGAACCCTGCCAATGTCAGTGCCCTTGGATGTCATGGCCATTCACCAAGTCACTGTCCAGAAAACTGTACAAGCCCTCTTGCTATCACACACATCAATGTTGTTTGTACAACATCGTGTATCTAGTTATTAATTTATTTATTGACATTTGTGTTTAGGGAAAGCCCAACTAGGCATATGTGTCCCTTTTCAGCAGAGACCCAGGGAGAAAAACAGCAAGGTATCATATTTAACATTATATTAACAAATTTTATAATGCAGTTTCAGTGAATAGTCAGTATAATAAAATCTGTATCGCTATGTGATGATGTGAAGTATTGCCAGCTATGCTAAGAGAAGTAGGCAGCTGGAATTTTGTAAAGACTTATATATGTCATTTGTATATCAAACTGATTTGTACAGATGCTTGTGTTGTGAAATGTATTTGTAATGCTGTGTTAAAGATGTTTGAACAGTGTGCCCTGCTGGATAGAAAAGAAATACACATTTATATCAGACTGTATTGTTGTAACTGAGGAAATGTATATATGTTAACAGAGGATACTGGAAGATAAGAGGTTAATCTCAATCCAGCTAACTTTGAAAAATTGTAAGAAATTAAATTTGTTAATTTAGGCCATAAATATTGTATCTAATACATCTAACTGCAGCCAGAGATGAAATGTATGTGCCAGAGAATGGTTTATTAGCTCATGTAGGAAGAGTGGAAGTGTTCTATTCTTTTATGTCTTCCACAAGCTGCAACAGATCTTAGCAAAGCTCTATGTGTGTCTATTATTTACACATATGTGCTACATCCTGGCAGCTTCTAGGCAAGGAGGGTAGTACTGGAACCAAAAGTCAGATGACCAGATGTATATGATGTCATTCTGTAATCCAGGACATCCAGGAAAAAATATGTTTTAATACTAGATGAGAATGAAATCTCAGAGCACTTTGTTTTTGAAACCTGAAATAGAAGAATCCCTTACCTACTTCATTTTGCCCTAGTAATTCTTTAGCTCAGTCAGGAAAATATAGTGTGATTAGTTAAGTACTGTTTTTCTGTATCTGTGTGAACCTATTCAGCTGTCTTATTTTAATATTTCCTGTCATTGAAACTATGGTGTTTCTTGTAAATATATATTTAGTATTTTCATGTTCTTTTATTATTTATTATTAAATATATTTAAACTTTTCATTGTGGCTGGTCCTTTAGAGAATATTTTAACCTTGAGAATACTTATATCTATTTGGTGACTTTGTGGCCACTCCTGAAAGCCTTACTGCATTTGTCAAACACTATAAGTTTTATTAATATTAATTTCACTCAGTATAATTGGGTACCCTTGTAAGAACCTTAGAGTAACTGGCTTTGAAGTGTCTGGTGGCAGAGTAACTACCTTATAGTCTGGGCAGAAGGGGCATAGCTAGTAAATCTGTGCCAGCCTTTCCCAGGTGAGGGTGCTGGAGGACGTGGCTTGGTCACTCGGCTGAGGACTCAACTCTACATCTGTGCCAGTGGGAAGTTTTATTGGGGACATATATATGTGTGTATATATATATATATATAGAGAGAGAGAGAGAGAGAGACCCAGGCCCCAGACTATGTTCCCTGTGTACTCTTAAGGGAAGTTGTACTTGATGCAGAGAACCCCATCTGGAAATACTTTGCGTATCTATTTTTGTTCCAAGTGAATCTTCCTTTCTACTGTCAGTGGTGAGGATTCAGGCTCCTTGATTACTGGCCCAGAGAGGGGATGTCACATGATAATAACTAACATTAAATTCACAAGCCTTGTGCTGAGACTTTACAGATAGATGACTGGTGCATAAGATAGGTAGGAGTAATTTAAGAAATACAATAGAGTGAGGTATTAGAGGGGATAGGCAAGTTTGAGCATTAGCAGATAAGAAGTGAAGAAATAGTAATTTGGTAGTTTTAATTAGAAGTAGGTATACTAGTTTAAGTACTACAATAAAGTGTAGTGTTAGAAAAGGGATAAGCAGGTTAAGTGCTTTAAAGAAGGTATGAAAATGTGATGAAAGATGTTAGGAGAAACTATGTCCTAGATGAGAAGCAGGGTTAAAGTCAAGAAACTCTTTTAGATAGCACAACATTTATACTGCCACCATTTGCAGAAATGCATGGCATGGCAGGGTGTGGACACTGGTATGGAAAATGTGTACAAGCTTCATGGTGCATGATTGTGATAGTGGTATTCTTCTTTAGCACCTCTATTGGCTACAAATGTCAAATATCTTTCCCCTTATCCTTACAGGTGTCACTTACGTGTCCACTCCTACTCACTGCACATTGCAGATGCTCATACAAGTACAGACAGGTGAGCCAGCCTCTTACTTTGGCATTGGTTATTGTCACAATGAAAATAATGTGTGGTTCAGGGACATTCATTACACTGTCTCATTAGCATAAGAGCCGCACTAGAAATGTTGAAAGTGCACAATGTAAGCTCCAGCATCCACTGCACAATGTAAGCTCCAGCATCCACTGCACAATGTAAGCTCCAGCATCCACCAAGGCCTCACCTCACTAGTAAAGTTTGCTTCACAGCAACAAGCTGAGTTTTGTTGAGAATTGATGAGAAGGATTTCAACAAGAAGAAGCCATTTCTGAAAGGTAAGAGCATGAGAAACGACATTCTTATCTCGTGTTGCTCATGTATTTTTGTGGCACTTCCCTGTATCCTTGACACACTGCTGGGGTTATGTTGCTGTTTACAAGTACAACAATGCTGCCTCTATGCTGAGGAGTGTTACTTTGACTGAGGATCTACTGCTATGGCAGCATAAATGAAAGATAAACATGGGTGCACTCTCCCTTCCATTGCATTTATTAGTTTTCTATATGTTGTAACTGTCCATGTATACCTGTAGGCCAAGGAAAAACTTTTCAACCTAATCCCTACTGATATTGCAGTTTTCTGAAATGTTGCAGTGGGTGAAAGTTACAAAATAAACTGCAACAGTACTGCTTGTGTTGTGTTGTGTGAAGTGGAAATGTGTGATTTGTATAGTACTCCATAGGACACTCAACACCTGCTGCATGGCATTATGCTAAGAGTTTTGTGCAAGTTGTTATAAGTGCTTTTTGAACCAGTTAAAGGCATTTCCATATATTCCCAATGTTGATCTAGAAAACATTAATGCCTAATAGTGCCAAATGCCTTAGACAGCTCCAATTTATATGGGTTATGTATTTGCTGGAGAGTTGATAGAGAATAGATAGCATAGTGCAAAGTTGAGCACACACTGGAGCTTTAGCTAGCAGCCATGCAGATCCTTAGTGTTTAGAGGGTGTGCCCCTATGCACATGGGTTCCTCCTGAATGACATGTAACACATATGTCATTAAAATTTCTGGGGTATTACTAAAGTTGTTTGGGGTTGGCAGCCTACATTTGCAGTGAGCCATGTGTCTTCCTATATGTATACAATACTTTCCTCCATGCACAACATCTGATTGGGCTCAGTGAGAAACTGATCAAGGTGACATTCTCTCCATGACCTGTGTAACAGGTAAGATCATCATCTATGTCATAGTGTGACTGAGCATTATATGTCAGGCCTACATTACTGCAAAACCTTTTATTGGGGAGGGTCTGGTGTGGTAAGGCCAACACACATACCCATATACAGGGACATCTAAATATAAGTAAATAATCATAAGTAAATATTCCAGGAAGAAATATCCAGGGAATTGTTATGGCTAGGCTTGTATAGGCCCTAGGACCGATGGCCTAGTACCAACCTATGAACCTATGAATCTGTGCTCACTTCGAGCTGATTATGTTGGCAGTCAGCAGGATGTAATGTTACATGACCATGTTGTCCTGATGGATGCATACACATATCGTCCAATGTCCTACCGTAGTTTATGTGAAGGTTCCCTGTATACAGTAAACTGCATTATCATTTTGTATATTACTTACAGAAATGTTAATCATCAGTAGCTTAATTTGTCTATTTTATGTCAAAAATGAACACATTTGCATTCATTCAAACAAAAATGTGCTTTGAAAATTATCTTGTAAATTCAATCCTTCCAATGTATCACAACTTGCTACTAAGTCATAAGATAATCATACAGATGGATATCATGCAATTAGAGCATTAAGGCTATAAAATATTAACAAGCTGCTTCCTGTAGTCCAAGGTTTAATGACTTCAGTCTTTGTTTGCCTAATGTGTGACCCTGAGCAATTCATTTAACCAAGACATTATTCTAGACAAATGGAAACATGGACAGGCTTCTCTTTGGTCTCCTGGATCGCATATTTAGTAACTACTTAAGAACTAATAGCAGGGGCGGCTCGTGGCATCGGACTGTCGGACTGCAGCCCCCTCAGTATTTTTTAGTTTAATTATTATTATTTTTTTTTTACTATCTGACTTGACTTACTACTCCTCGTCTTTTAAGTTTCGCTGCTGCCAACTGACTCGGTGAGTACGCGCATGCGCACTTTGACTAGTTCGGGTTGCGGCATTTTTTTTTCCTTTTCTTTCTGCTGCAGTCCGGAGAGGCAATTAAGGCATCAGTGTGATGCCCAGCAGTCTATGCGGTTTGGACCCGCATAGAATTGGAAGGGGTTCGGACTGCCACGTCCGCAAGCACGTACATGACGTGCTTGGGCTAAATGGCTGCTGATTGGTTGTCGCTCTCTTCCCGGCTTTATGTGCTGGGAAAAGAGCGAGAAGCAAACAGTTACAGCTAGTTTCGGTTGTAGAACTTGTGGAGTGCAGTGCTGAGCAGAACTTGTAAATCTTTGCCAGACTAAAGGCACAGTTTGAATTAATTGTAAGAGAAGCTGCCATAAACTCAGAATTCTTTGCTTATGATTATTTTTCATCTGGCAAAAGCAAACTGAATAAGTAGTTTCACTTATTTACTGTCTGTATTGTAGAATGTTCTTTGATACAACAGCATGACATATGGAACCTGGAGTTTTATGAAGAGTCATAATGTTCATGGTGTGTTTGTTTGTACAAGTATGCAATATAATGGCACAGCTCGTTGTGAAGTAGACCGTGTTGTGTCAGTCACATTGCTTTGCCGTACGTTTTTCTGCAATGAAATCTGTTATTAGTCGCTATTTACATAAAAAACTATTAAGACGTTAGCGTTTGGATGTTGAATAAGTAGAACTTGTTTTTCTTTTAGTGGGAAAAAAAGCACATTAAGACACTGTGATTAAAACAGCTGGACAAAGGAAAGGAATATATAGATTTTAAGAAGTCAGATGCATATTTACTGACTTAGGAGTAAAGATGACTGATGAGTTTTATGAATTTTGTTTAGAAGTGAACATAGGATGAAGGTCCTGAAAGGCTTCTTTCCTGGTCTGTATGTTTATATGGAGCAGATGGTTTCCTGAGTGACTGCAGGGATGAAAGGGATGGGAAATGCTGCCAGAATGTAAAACTTGCTCATTTCTGTGTGTGCTTTGTTAAACGTCTCCCATTCTGGGAGAAGAGAATAGGGGAGGTACTAGCAGGACAAGCATGTTGTTTATTTTCTTTACAGTTTTGACTTTTTTGTGTAATGGCTTATGCATTTGGCAATGTTGCCACCAGTTTTGTGGAATTAAAGTTCAAATCAGAGACATGAGCCACATACAGATACTAAGAGAAGTGGCTTCAAATCAGAGACATGAACCATATACAGATAATAAGAGAAGTGGCAGGGCACCAGATTCCAACCTGTCTAACCCAGAGTCTGAGGACAAGACTTGGAGTGAGGATAGAGTTGAATAGCCAGTGGCCACTTTTTCTATTATTGGGGATGAGGGAGTCATTGCCTGATCTCTGGCTTTTGTCTTTGGAGAAAATATTGGTGTACTGAAGACTCTGAATGTGTTCCACTTTTGCTTGTGCAAGTTGTGTAGATTAGAGTAAACCAAGTCTTGCATCCATGAAGGATGGAATAGATATTCAGAGATGCATGTGTCTGGATCTCGGTGTCCTTCAGTAAGTCATTTTGTTAATAGCCATGATCCATGAAAGTACTTGAAGCAGACAGTAGTGCATCACATTCAGTATTTGCTGTTAACAGGTAGCTGGCAATGTTTTGTGCTGACCGGCCATCAAGGTTTTATCCTCACTGCTGTATAGTGGAGAACATTTTGCAAATCTTGGTGCAGGCAGATAATACTGTTTTCCTGAACTCCTTCTGAGTCTGTCCAATTTGAGTTAGCTTTTCCATTGACATTAACATACTGGTTATATAGAGATAGCTGCATCCTGTAGTCAGTGTTCTCTTTTTTTGTTTTGTATATCCGACCTGCACAAAACTCACACTGAATGCTTGTGAAAGAAAGCTGTAGGAATTTATTTCAATTTATGTGTTAACCTAGTAAATCTACCAAGCACAAGTGCTTATTCAGATTAGGAAGAACTGTCTATGCCTTGTTCAGTCCTACAGTAGGCAAGCAAGAGACAGAAAGAATCAAACACAGGACTATAGCTTTAAACTTGATAGCAGCAAGTGGCCCTAATCCTCTTTGTGTAAGTCCCAAATAATTAAAGACAATCTAGAGACATGTCCATATCATGGCAGAGTAATATGTGCAAGGAATGCATTCAAAGTACATCACAAGTGTTACATTTAGTATATCTCGGCAGCGTAAAAATCTACTGCCAATCATTAGCGGACCAGAGTTCTGCTGTGGCGACCCCTAACCGGGAAAAGCTGAAAGAAGAAGAATAAGTAAAGCAAAAGAAAGAATAATTTATTTAGTAATAAGGTAAACGTGCCAACAGTGGTATTTTCAGCATGAATATACTGCTCTTAGAAAGAATTAATTTTAGTAAGGTGCAGTATATAGATTTATATTGATGATGTATGGGAAAAGACCCCAATAACCAGATGAAAAGACGTGCACAAAGTGACAAGATGAGGAAGTCAGAATCAAGAAAAGGGAACCGGCAAGAAGAAAGGGAGTATGAAGGAAAAAAGGGAGGTAATAGAATAACATATTAAATACTAATGAGAGAATTTGGTGATAGAAGAAAAAAAATGTGAAGGCAAGGGTGGATATAGTGAGGCTAGAATTAGGGTTATATGTGGATAAAACTTTGAAGCTCACAGCAAGTGAGTTAGTTTAGCATGTAAAGAAATATAGAGTAAGATGACTGCAGTTTAAAATGAGAGAAATTAGGTACAAGTTAAAAAATGGGTAATGTTAAGGTGTGAGTAGAGATAATAAAAGGATAAAAGAAAAATAATGTTTTAAATTACAATTAAGAAATAACTGTAATAATCAGAGTTATAGATTACTTTTATTTTAGAAATGCATGTAGATTCTTTTATTTTGTCAGCTGCTCAAATTAGCAGTACTAATATTAAAGTGTCCCTTCTTTGACAAGTTCCCAGATGTATTGTGTGGCTATTTTATATTTTTACATCACATTTTTGGTCCATTTTTCATAAAATTGTGTTTTTTTTGGCAAATTAGTGACAAATCATTAAAGACTGAAGTTAGAAAATAATGACAAACATTTGAGTTTCAGATTTCATACCATTCAGAAAATTCATACTAATGCAAGACCTATTCTATTATCTTTCTAAGTTTATAAGAGCAATATTTTAAAAATTGTCCTTATTTTTGGGCCTTTGTCCCACTTCTTTGTATGGCTTTGTCCAGATTTCTTGCTCTGAGGTTAAGAGGTATGACAAATGTGTCAGGGCCATCACAGTCAGCCAGAGACATTTCAAATTGTGACATACTTGTTGCACCCCACTCCCCTATGTAGTGACTCTGGATGTGTTGAAGCAAGGCAAGGAGTAGTTATGCAGTGTAAATGTGCAGAGTATCCCCCATCCAAGGTAGATACAAGTACTAGAGTGGCTTTTCATCTGTCCTTGATTTTTGCAGAATGGTCTGGTTTCTGTCATATTTTTTGTACTGTTGATTTATGCTTATTACTCAAACTGCCTGTTGCTCTGTGTTTAAGTAGCAATACTTTAATGACCATCAGGTAAGCTTGGCTGAGATCGTAAGATGCAAGTAAGCTTTAATAAGCATACTGTTAAAGAATTGCCAACATTGAAAGCCTTTCTGTTGTTGCCATATAGAGAATACTTAATTAGATAATGTATAAGCCTTGGGTATTGAAATGCATATGACAGTATTTGTAATAAAGGACAGGATTACATTATTTTAAGAAGCTCATTACACTTGGAGACTTCCAGTCATCTCTGCAGGCTTTACCCATAAACTAAACAGAATGCCAATCGCGTGCTCCATAACCTGTACAGTAATCCTTTTAAGCAATGTATCTTGAGCTTATTTCTTGTTTGCTTTTCATTTTATACTTTGATCATGTTTACCCCATGAAACAAGTAGATAGTTGTCAGGCAGCAGGTCTTTTTTTGGATAAGAAACATTTTTACAAGTGGGGGCATCAGAGATTTCTACTTTCAGCATGTTACTTGGTACTTTAATAAAGCTGAATATAAATTATAATTAGAACTGCAGTCCAAGAAGTGGTTTGAGTTGAGTGCTGCTTGTTTTTCTTATACTTGATTTTGACTGGCATTCCATTAATATATTTAAAAAAAAGTAAGTTATTTTTTCATGCCTCACAATCTTTTTTGTTTCCATCTAGATATTAAGCTGTCATGCAGCCAATGCATTGATTTTTTTTTATTCTTCTACACTTCATTTTGTCTTGATTGGACTCTCATAATGACAGTTTGGCACCCAGGGCAGTATATTTAGTTTTGGTGGTTTGCTACTACAGGTGTGTGTGTGTGTGTGTGTGGCAGGGAATACCTGTACCTTGTATGCAGGTGTTAAAGACCTGAATTCCCTACCCACCACCATTTGTAAAAAAAAAATTGCAGATTTTTGCCTCATATTTGATCTGATCTGTTCCTCATAATATATGTGGTTTGTAAATGCTGCAATGCTTGCTATTTGATGGTGCAGTGGTAGCATTGTTGCCTCACAACTACAGCTTCTCAGGTTTGATTCTTGGCTGGGGTGCCTTCTTTGTGGGGTCTGTATCTTCTCCCTGTGTTTGTGTGTGTTTGCTTTTGTGTCCTCCCATGTTACAATGATATGTCTGCATTATTTCTTCCTGGGCTTCTGCTGATTTTTTTTTTTGCTCCAAGTCAGACTGTCCTGATTAACAAATGTTAAATAAAATTGACAGGCATTTGAATTTCAGACTTCAGGTTTCTGAATGTTTGATTTCTTGCCTATTTGATGGTGCAGTGGTAGTATTGTTGCCTCACAGCTATAGGTTTTCTGGTTTGATTCTTGGCTGGGGTGCCTTCTGTGTGAAGTCTACATCTCCTTCCTGTGTTTGTGTGGATTTGCTTTGGTGCCCTGTCATTTTACAAAGACGTGTCTGCAATATTTCTCCCTGGGTCTCTGCTGAAAATTGTTTTTGTTCTGTCAGCAGTAAAATTGACAGGCATTTGAATTTCAGACTTCATGTTCTTCAGAAAATACATAGTAACACAACCGTAACACAACCTTTTATTCTAGCAATTTTCTAAGTTTATAAGATGAATATTTGAAATTTGTCCGTATTTTTGGGACCGTATTCCCCCATTATTGGCTTCGTCCAGGTTTTTTGTGCTAAGGTTGACAGCTATGGCAAGAACTGAATTCACTGAATATGTTTGAGGGCTGTATTCCCTCATTACTGGGTTTGTCCAGGTGTTTTTTACTAAGAGGTTGACAGCTATGGTGAGAACTGAATTCACTAAATGATAGCCATTTAAGTTTCAGTCTTTCTCTCTTTTACAAAGCAGCTGATGTGGCGTAGTGGTATGTTGCTCTGACTGTTTTGCTCAGGGACCTTGGCAGTAAAATGCATGGTGGTAACACAGCATTTTATTCTAGCAACTTTCCAAGATTATACAAGCAATGTTTAATGTGTCCCTGGTTTTTGGGCTTTTGACCCCCTTCAATACATTTTGGCTTTTTCCAGTTTTCTTGTGCTGCGAAGTTGAGATGCAGTTGAGTATTGAGTAGATTTTACAAGGAGCTGAGAGCTACAGGGGAACAGAAGTTTAGTGTTGCTTAAGTGAAGCTCATTTGCCTTGTTAATAGCACAACCGGTTGTGTACTTGCTTCTGATGTCGAAGGCTGTGGGTTCTACTCCCACAAGGGGTCGATGCTGCCATACTGAGAATGTTCTCCTTGGTGAAGATACTAACTATGAGTCTGCTATCAGTTTGCCATCCATTTCCTCTTGCAATATTACTAGCTTATCATTTTTTTAATGTAATATAGGCAATTTATTCCTGAGGGGCAACAGACACTTTATTTTTCGATGAAACCATGAAATATAAAGGTGTTTGCTAGCAGAAACCTCTTCATTAGTTACAGATTTCTTTAATGTGGAATTATTTGGATGACTTTTACTTCTTCAGAGATTGTGCATATTTACTGATAATGGACTGTAGAATTGTGCATATTTACTGATAGTAATGGACTGTGGAAGTCTGAGTAGACTTTTATGATAAATGTTCTGAACTGGGCAGTTTTGCCATTATGGGTGCATGCGTTTTGTTTCATTGCTTACTGGAAAAATGTTCAAAACAAATTTAAAACGCCCTCTAACAACTGTACTGTATTGTACAAGGAATATAATTTAGTACAATGAGGAAGGTGTATAAAAGAGCACATGTGTGTTTCATATGCAAGGGGCCTATGATTTGAAAATAGCCCACAATTAATCTTTATCTGCCACTGACAAAATGTATTTTCTTTGAATGTGGATTTCAATGCTGTTTCAATGAATGTGAGTTTCAAGGGCAGAGAAGTTTTAATGCTAAGTTTTCATTGTGAGACTGCATTGCTTTGTTTAGCAGATGACTTAGTGTTCGTGCTGTAAAATACAAAATAAAACTTTCAAATGAAGTCCAACTCATCACAGAAGTAAAGCAGTATGCACATTAGTGTTTATGGTAAATGGAGTGAAATAGCCAAGTAATGGTTCATTGGAATGGCTGCAGAGGCTCCATTCAACCATGATTTTGTCAGGGGGGAAGGGCAGCAAACTCAGACAGGCCCAGCTGAACTATACCTCCCAACTGTCCAGATTTTCAAAGAATGAATAGATTTTGCTTCTTATTTTGGTTTGTTCTTCATAAAATTTGTAGTTTTCTGGCAAATCATTTAGGAATTAAGTCACTAAATAATGATACACTGAGTTTCAGACTTCATAACCTTCAGAAAAATGCATGCTAACGTAAGAACTGTTATTCTATCAACTGTTTCAATTTATACAAGAGCAAATTTTAGTACTGTTTATATGTTCCCCCAATATATTTGGCCTTGTTCTGATTTACTGCATTAACAGGTTGAGAGGTACATGCAAATAAATTGCTTTATAGAATTAGGCATAGACAACCTCTCAACTGTCCCCGATTTTGGCTCAAAATGTTGCTCTTCCCCCTAATAATCCCTCCGCAAAATAGCAATTTTGGAAGAAAACATGGAGGGTTTACAATTAAGAAATAACTGTAATAATCAAAGTTATAGATTACTGGAAATGCATGTAGATTATTTTATTTTGTCAGCTGCTCAAGTTAGCAATACTAATATTAAAGTGTCCCTTCTTTGACAGGTTCCCAGCTGTATTGTGTGGCTATTTTATTTTTTTGCATCACATTTTTGGTCCATTTTTCATAAAATTGTGTTTTTTGGCAAATTAGTGACAAATCACTAAAGACTGAAGTTAGAAAATAATGACAGACATTTGAGTTTCAGATTTTATACCCTTCAGAAAATTCATACTAATGCAAGACCTATTCTATTATCTTTCTAAGTTTATTAGAGCAATATTTAAAAATTGACCTTATTTTTGGGCCTTTGTCCCACTTCTGTGTATGGCTTTGTCCAGATTTCTTGCTCTGAGGTTGAGAGGTATGACAAATGTGTCAGGGACATCACAGTCAGCCAGAGACATTTCAAATTGTGACATACTTGTTGCACCCCACTCCCCCATGTAGTGACTCTGGATGTGTCCAAGCAAGGCAAGGAGTAGTTATGCAGTGTAAATGTGCAGTGTGTCCCCCCATCCAAGGTAGACACAAGTACTACAGTGGCTTTTCATCTGTCCTTGATTTTGCAGAACGGTCTGGTTTCTGTCATATTTTTGTACTGTTGATTTATGCTTATTACTCAGATTTATGCTTGTTACTCAGTGCCTGTTGCTCTGTGTTTAAGTAGCAATGCGTTAATGACCATAAGGTAAGCTTGTCTGAGATCGTAAGATGCAAGTAAGCTTTAATAAGCATACTGTTAAAGAATTGCCAACATTGAAAGCCTTTCTGTTGTTGCCATGCAGAGAATACTTGACTAGATAATGTATAAGCCTTGGGTATTAAAGGACAGGATTCCATTATTTTAAAAAGCTCATTACACTTGTTGGTGACTTCCAGTCATCTCTACAGACTTTACCCGTAAAGTAAACAGAATGCCAATCATGTGTGATCCATAACCTGTACAGTAATCCTTTAAGCAATGTATCTTGAGCTTGTTTCTTGTTTGCTTTTCATTTTTTACTTTGATCATGTTTTCCCCATGAAACAAGTAGATAGTTTTCAGGCAGCAGGACTTTTTTGGATAAGAAACATTTTTACAAGTGGGGGCATCACAGAGATTTCTACTTTCAGCATGTTACTTGGTACTTTAATAAAGCTGAATATAAATTATAATTAGAACTGCAATGCAAGGAGTAGTGGTTTGAGTTGAGTGCTTCTGGTTTTTCTTATACTTGATTTTGACTGGCATTCCAGTAATGTATTTAAAAAGTAATTTATTTTTTCATGCCTCACAACCTTTTGTTTCCATCTAGATATTAAGTAAGCTGTCATGCAGCCAATGCATTGAAATATTTTTATTCTTCTACACTTATTTTTGTCTTGATTGGACTCTCATAATGATGGTTTGCCACCCAGGGCAGCGTATTTAATTAAAGTTAGTTTTTGTGGTTTTAGCTCCTCCCCTTTCTAGTTGACCACACCCCTCCCCCTTGACCCCACCCATGCAGCTGTCTCCTGCAGCCCCCCTTTGATTTGAAGTCACCAGCCGCCACTGACTAATAGTTATATATAAAGAAACTTGGGTCTGGTTCTTAGGGTTAAATGGCCTTAAGATCAGTCATACAGTGATACCATCAATATCCTTTTGTTGAAAATACTAATCTTAGCAATTTGCTGCATGCGGACTCTTCACTGCTGCAGTTTCTGGAGTAATTATTAAACATTACCCAGGATTAAATAGAGTTAATCATGTCAAAGGTCAAAAATATTGCATCAATTGACTGCCTTTTCTTCCAGGGATTGATAAAGTATAGGCAAAAAAAAAAAAGAATACGGAAGTGCTATGTGAAAGTCTTGCTCTCATAGAGGTTTAGGTTAAGTATAGAACAGAAGCTGCTGTTAAAAAAAAGATAATTAGTAGGGCGTACAAAATATTGCATGATAACTATAAGAATCTATCAGAATAAGTTAGAAAATATTGGGAAGATGGAACAGAAAGGCAATATACCAAGGAACAGTAGGAAGACGTCTGCATGGCTCCCAAGTATGCAGTAAGTTCCAAAAGGTTTATGATTTTTCCATGGACGTCTTTGCATAAGTATTTTTATACCCCAAACAGACTTCAGACAATTTTTTTCTTGAGGTATATAATGATTGCAGGAGATTAGATGGGAAAGAGAGAGGTTAATATAAATGTGTTTTTTTTTTGGTAATGTAATAAGTTGGAAGATTTAAAAAATTGCCTACAGAGTATACTTTGTCAGAAATGTTGGGGGAGCAAATTATTAAAACTAAGTAAATTATTCTTTTGAGCTGGAACATAGGATCTACACTGGCCAGACATAGTAAGGCCTTATTAAGTTTAATGGCATTGGCTGCCAAAAAAAGCACTTACCAAAAAATGGAAATTAAAATCTATACTAACAATAGCTGAAGTGAATATTGCAAAGGAGATAAAAGAACTGGAGGTGGAATCTTTAGCAAAGACAAAGAGCAATCTACATTGAGACAAGTGGAATTGTGGGAATGATACCTGCATGGTAATGTTCAAGAGGAGAAGTGACATTTAAGGGAAGGCAGGACATGAGCAATTTATGAAATATTGGAATGAGTGATAACTGTTAAATTAAAAAAAAACACAAAAATCATTTTGTTTTACATTTATGTAGGGAAGCAAGCCCCCCTGCACCCCCATAGCCCCTGCAAATTATATATTTGGTCATACCCCATATAACATGGCTATTCCCAACTGTCCTCTCACTTATCTCCCTATCCACCTTTTTCTGTATCAGACTTACTTCTCGTTTCATTTTTTCCTGCTCTGCTTACCTTTATTACCCACTGCCTAGCCTTTGCTAGTCGTCCCCATCTTACTACACACTACCTACTGTATTGTACATAGCTATCTACCTCTTATTCTTTACTTATGTTTAAGCAATGTTATGATACATTTATGACTGTTAAACTCCTTCATATATGTAAGCATTTTGATTTATAGTAACTAATAGTTGTTTTATACCCAATTTTGTCACTTAGCTGAATGTTTTTACTTGTATGTCTATTTGGAGCTTTTCTCCCCAGACCTCCACTGAAAATGGGCTCTTTTTGGCCCAGTGGACACCCCTGGTAAACAAATGTAAAATAAGTATATCAACTCCAAGATCGCACTACAGTGAAGAAAATGGTAAAGTTCCCAATTCTCACTGTACCATTATCGCCATTCAAAAGCTTTCAGTTTTAAAAACTCGATCATATGGTCTTGACCGTATAGGTTCATAGGTAGGTACTAGGCTATTGGCCCTGAGGCCTATATAAGCCTAGCCAAAAAGGTTCCCTGGCTTTCCCAAGAACATTTTTTTTCCTGTGCCCCTGTCGAGCAGGGCCACAGACGTGATCCCCGGGGTGAATTTCCCATCCAATCGTCAAGACTTTTGTTAAAGAGGGCTAATGAGGAGCTCTGCTTGACATGAATGGGTAGTTTGTTCCACAGTATGGGAAGTCTCTGGGACAGGAATCTGTCCCTCCAACATGTTCTGTTCATTGTGGTGACAAGGTTTAGGCTCCTGGAGCGTGTGTCTCAGAGAGATTGGGATTTCTTTAAGTGTAGCGTGTCCAACAGCTCAGTATGTTAGGCAGAAATTGCCTCAGAGCAGGTGATATGCGACAGACTAGAACTGGTGTTTTTTTGAGACGGTCTGCGTATGGCATCTGTTTGAGGCCAGTAATCCTCTTAGTGAGGTATTTCTGTGGTCTTTCCAAGTGTTGCAGATGTCTTGTGAGGTACATCCCAAATGGGGCATTGTACTCTATAATGGGTCTGATGAGGGATGAGCAGAGAGGAACAATGACCTCCTTATTTCTGGAGGAGAACCCCTTTGTGATGAGGTGTGTCACGTAGAAGAATTTCCTGACTACTTTGGTGATGTGATTATCAAAGGAGAGACTACTGTCCACCTGTGTCCCACAGTCTCTTATCACACTTTCAGTGTTTAGTAGACTACCATCTATGTGGTAGTTCATGGGTACAGAGTTTTTCCCAAAGGGGATGACAATGCACTTCTTGGCATTGAGCTTGAGGCCATGACTATGACACCAATAATTTGTCTCAGTGAGGCCCCTTTGTAGAATGTCCACATCATTAGGCAATTCTATTATGGCTCCTAGTTTGCAGTCATCTGTGAACTTCTTTAGCAAAAGACCTTCTATGTTAGCCTGAACTTCAGAGAAGTAGATGCCAAACAGGAGAGACCCCAGGAATGAACCTTGTGGTACTCCACTTGTCACTGGTCTGAAATTGGATTTGGAGTTGGCTACTTTCACTGTGTGGGTTCTGTCAGTGAGCCAGTTGGCCACCCATCTTGTGACACAGGGATTTGTGCCCAGTTTAGTGAGTCTATCTATAATTCCAGAGTGGGGGATGGTGTTGAAAGCCTTGGTGAGGTCAAGATAGGCTGTGTGCACCGCCTTACCCTTGTCCACGGCTCTGGTGACTGCTTCAGAGGACTCAATCAGGTTTAAGAGGCATGACCTACCTTTTCCAAATCCAAACTGAGTGGGGTCCAGAGTTTGGAGATTACCTATGTCTTTGTTTATAAGTTCCAAGATGATGCATTCCATGGCCTTGCAGACCAGGCACTTCAAGCTAATAGAGCAGTAGATCCCAGGGTCTGTGGTGGCACCCCCTTTATGGAGTGGGATAACCATTGCTGTGTGCTATTCAGTAGGCACAAAGCCTGCAGTGAGGCTATGATTGAAAATGGTACTTAGGTGGGTTGCCAGTTCATTCTGTAGTTCATACAGAATGCAGCCTGGGATGTTGTCTGGTCCAATGGATGCTGTGTTCTTGGCTTTAGAGAGTGCGGTTTTTACTTGTGAATCTGTGATTATGGGGGCTTTGCATTCTTCCGGTATTGAGATGGCCCCTTTGGGGGGCGAGAGGGGGGTAAAGTTAGCACTGAACCTATCTGCCAGGATGTTGGCAATATCAGTTGATTCTGTAGATTTAGTGCCATTGTGCTGTAGCTCAGAGCAGATCTGAGTGTTGTCATTGAGATTCTTAACATAACTGTACAATGCAGTAATCCTCTTAGTGAGGTATTTCTGTGGTCTTTCCAATTGTTTCAAATGTCTTGTGAGGTACATCCCAAATGTGGTTGTCTT
Organism: Protopterus annectens; assembly: GCF_019279795.1. Classification (NCBI taxonomy): domain Eukaryota; kingdom Metazoa; phylum Chordata; order Ceratodontiformes; family Protopteridae; genus Protopterus; species Protopterus annectens. The sequence continues at coordinate 31,752,565 of NC_056748.1, forward strand.
TAGAATCAGTGGCAATTTTATTTTCATAACTAGCTTTGGAGGTTTTTATGAGTGATCTCAGCTTCTTACTGAGGCTGACCAGGGAGTTCCTCCAATCATGGGATTTTACTCTTTTTTGCAACAGCTTCCTCCTTCAGTTGTAGAGTTTGTTTATGGAAGGGGACCACCAGATTGGCTTCCTATTTTTGGAGGATAGCGTTTTGGTTCTGTTGGGGATGGCATGATCCATGCACTCGTGTATGTGCTTATACAGTGCAATTGTACAAGATTCAGCAGTAGTACTTCTATTTTCCATCTGCATGGGTATCATGAAGTTTGCCACTTCTGTCTTAAGAAGCATGAAGTTGGCTTTGGAGAATTTTTTTATGGTGGTTTCCTTGATGGAGAGCGGGAGCGGGAAATGGAAGTCTATGGTGATTAGCTTGTGGTCGGATCTGACCAGTGAGGAGTTGAACTCTGGCATGGAGCACCGGTTACCCATATTGGTAATAACCAGGTCCAGGATATTGCTGTCCCTAGTGGGGGTATGGACAAGCTAATCCAAGGTATTAGAATGTATGAATTCCAGAAAATGTTGAGCAAATGAGTTAGTACATGAGTAGTTTTCCCAGCTGATGGTGGGGTAGTTGAAATTGCCCACTGTTAGGGTATTGGGTTGTACCTTAATATTTTCCAGTATATCAAGAAACAAGGAGTGGGAATCCTGGGGCATGGTGGGGGATCTGTAATAAGCTACAACCTGGATTGCAGTCTTGCCCAGTGTTAGCTGTACTTGGATAATTTCAGATGCATTATGTTGAGCAAGTAGCCTGGAGGTGTGGGTATCCTTAATGAATATGAACACTCCTCCTCCTTTAGTGTTTCAGTCCAGGTTAGGTGGCTGAAAGGTGTGGTATGGGTTATAGATGGTAATGCGGGGGTGCTCTCTGGAGCCTTGACCAGGTCTCTGTTACTGCACAGATGTCGATGTTCTCCATTTTAAGGAGTACCTTGAGTGAGTGCATTTTGAGGCTTAGACTTCTAGCACTGAGTAGCATTACCCTCAGGTTTTGCCTGCTTGTACCTGCGATGGTGGTGAATCTGTCATTTGAACCTTGCCTAAAAAGGCACTATAGGAGTGGTAAGAGCCTTAGCTGGTATCTGGAATCCCAGGGCGACAGGTGCAGGCCATCTCTGGCAAAGCATCGTGGTCTGTCGATCAGGTCATCCCAGGCAGACAGATACTGGATCCCCTTAGAATGACACCAGAAACTTAGCCAATTGTTGAAGTCAATCATTTTGTCCTTGTACTGTGGTATCATTCTGGGTGATGGCAGGATGCTACTCAAGGCTAGGGTCATACTTGCCTGGGCTACAAGATCCAAAAGCTCCTCCATGTCTCTTTTCATGTAGTCCAGGGAGGTACGTCTCAAGTCATTCCCACCAACATGGACAATCTTCTTCTTCTTTCGGCTTTTCCCAGTTAGGGGTCACCACAGCAGGTTACCTGTCTGCTCATGATTGGCAGTGGAGTTTTACGGTGTCGAGTTGCCAGCCTGGCACCCAACCTTCCACAGAAGGCACACACACGCACACACACACACACACACACACACACACACACACACACACACACACTTATGCCTTGGGCCAATTTAGTATGTCCAATCCACCTACAGCATGTCTTTGGGATGTGGGAGGAAACCGGAGCGCCCAGAGGAAACCCATGTGATCACAGGAAGGACATTCAGACTCAGCAGAGAAGGAACCCCAGCCGAGGATTGAACTGAAGAACCTCTTGCTGTGAGGTGGCAATGCTAACCGCTGCACCACCATGGCCACCCTAACCAACATGGACAATGACTGAATCATATTTGTACTTGTTGTGGAGTGACCTGAGTGCGTGCATTATGTGGTGGATCCTGGCACCTGACAGGCAGCTGACAGTAACTTTCTCCTTGTTTAGCCTGGTGAGTGGGACATCAGTGTGCCTGGCTATACAGTCACCTATGACTAGTGTGTTTGGCACATTGTTTTGCCTTATGGACTGAGGTTGAGTGGCAGGCTGATTTTGTGGGCTATGTGTCATTTGGATAGTTTTGGGGTGAAGGTTGCTTGCATTTCAGCTGTGGAGGTCTCTTTTGCTTGGGCAGATTTTTATGGAGAGCCTCCATGAATGTATGTATGTGTTTTGTGTTTCTTTGTGTGGGTTTTGGTGGTATAGGTTTTAAAGGACTATGTGTTGAGTGTGGTATGGTGCAGGTGTTTACCTTCTCCTCTTGACTGTCTAGACCAGTCTTAGCTTGTGAGAGCTTGGCTTCCAGTTTGGATATATAAGTACATCTCTCACAGGTTGTAGTATTGGGTGGTAGGAGGAGAGAGTTGTCTGTGTACATGAGACAATTGCTACATTGCCACAAGATGCCCAAATCCTTCAGGTGGACAGGAGAAAACACCGGGAGCTGACCCTTAGACATGCCTGGATAGGTACTTATTAATTTAAGTATTAAAAACTGTTTTCCTCTTGACAAGTGAGGAAAGTTGAGTGCTGTAGTAATTTGTATGTTATTTAGTGCTTACAATGAGTTCTAAACAAGTGCTGAGCACAAAGAAACAGTTTTGAGTCTGAAACTAGAAAACTGGCTGATACTAAGGGAAAGTCTGAAGAGCAGACTTTCTGGCACCGGGAATAGTTTAAACCTAGCTAACCAGCGCTACACGATACTCATACCTGTGCAAACATGGGTTTCATAGATTCATAGATTAGTACTAGGCTAACTGCCCTTGCGAGCCATTTTAAGCCTAGCCAATTATCCCCTGTGAGATTCAAACCCTGTACTTTGTGTTTGTAAGGCAAACACCTTAACCATTAGGCCACCCTCCCAACCCTTTAAGCCATAAAGTTGAAAGGGAAAGAAAGCAGCCCCAGACGGCAAATAAGATATAATTCCTGAGCTAGAAACCACTTCTCTAGCGACAGATAGGCAGGTCAATGCTTACCACTCCCACTGATATGCCCACTGATATGCAGAAAGACTTCCTTCTACCACAGGAAGGTCTGGGCAACTCAGAAGCACAAACTAAAGTCCTGAAACCATCAAATCTGGGATCTGGACTGTTCTTGTATAGAAAGAAAGTGGGAAGCGAGCAAACAGATAGTAATTGTTTTTTTTAGGTTAAATTCAGCAGAAAAATGCAATTAAAGATTAAATAATCACAAAAGGCTATCACACTTGAGTGTGTAGCCTACAACAGTAAATGCAGTTTAAACTTTGAAATTAAGCAGAAATCAAGTGCACAGCAGTAAAACAATTTAAAATACAGTAGAAATAGTAGCAAACATGACTTAGAGAAATGCAGTTAGCAAAAACAGTCAAAAAAACCCCAAAAGGGTACTTGTAAACAGCAAAAAGTCTCTATTCCTTGTTTCTGGTGCTGTAGTAGTCTGCAGGACACCCAAACAGGATCCACTGAGCTAAAACAAGCACAAACCTGAGCAAACGTGTTTTAAGCCAGAAAGTTAGAAAAGGATAGAAGGCAGCCCCAAACAGCCAATGAGGTACAATTCCTGAGCTGTAAACCACTCCTCTGGTGACTGATAGGCAACTCAATGCTTACCACTCCCACTGATAAGCAGAAAGAATTCCCTCTACCACAGCAAGGTCTGGACAGCTCAGAAACACAAACTAAAGTCCTGAAACCAGCAAATCTGGGATGCGGACTATTCTAGTATAGAAAAAAGGTGGGAAGTGAGCAAACAGATAGCAATTTATTTTTATTTTTATTTTTTTTTTTTGTTTTAGGTTAAATTCAGCAGAAAATGCAATTAAAGAGCAAATAAGAACAAAAAAAGGCTATTGCACTTGAGTGTGTTGCCTAGAACAGTAAACGCAATTTAACATTTGAAATTAAGCAGAAATCAAGTGCACAACACTAAAACAATTAAAAATACAGTAGAAATAGTAGCAAAAATGGATTAGAGAAGTGCGGTTACCAAAAACAGTAAAAAAAAAGCCAAAAGGGTACTTGTAATCAGCAAAAAGTCTCTCTTTCTCGTTCCTGGTGCTGTAGTAGTCTGCAGGACGTATGAACTTCGTGTTTCTGAAAACTCAATCAACTGATAGGGATCTATATATATATATATATATATATATATATATATATATATATATATATATATATATATATATATATATATATATATGTGTGTGTGTGTGTGTGTGTGTGTATATATATATATATATATATATATATATATATATATATATATATATATATATATATATATATATATATATATATATATATATATATAAACACACACACACACACACACAGTAAAGCTTGTCTTCCTCATAATGTATAAGCAGGAGGTCAGCATAACATAATAGTTTTGTTTCAAAGCAAGAAAGCAACAGCAGACTCAGGATAGGCTTCCACCATGGGTCTTTGTGCATTACTTTCCTTATAACTGGTATCACCAAAATGTAATCCCTTAAGAGGAGATCACTGAAAAAACAAAATGTATGTGCTTTTGTGCCCTTGTACCTCCAATGTGGGAGGAAATACAATCCCAAACTTATATATACCAAGTCCATGATCACACCAATGTGATGAAGGGAGACGACTTGTCAAAAAAGGGCATCACTTCTTGCCCCCACTTAGAAATCCCACTGACAATGATTTCCAGTGGAAAACTGGAAATCCAGACTGGTAAATTGTATGTGTTCTAACTCCCTTGCTCAAAGGTTCCTGGATTTTGTTAACTCCAATGCCCTGGATCATCTGGTTGACACACCCACAAGGGGATCGAACATCTTGGCTCTGGTGATCACCATCATAGAGAACCGCTGCACCACCACCTGTGTGTAGCCATCCCTGGTGAGACCTGACCACAAGTCAGTCTTGCTAGAAGTAACTATAACTCAAGACCTCCCCCTTAGTAACAATTAGACTAAGAAACTTCTCCAAGGCCAATTACAACCACTTACATGACAGTATAAATAGCTTCACATCCCCACCCCCAATGATGAAACAGACACCTATGCTGAGTTATACACCAATGCTTTATACAGGCACCTGTACAATTGTATTGACTCTGCCATACCTGATAGAACCAAAGCAAGATCTTCTAGAAAAAGCAAACCTGCCTGGTGGACAACTGCCATTACTAGGCAATACAATAGGAGAAAGAAATTGTTGTCTAAGAGTCGAAAGTAATGGTCTCAAAACTAGAAGTATTCTCTCCTCAACTTAAACAAACAAATAAGACTCCAAGTGAAGTCCTCCAAAGCTAGCTATGAATCCAAATTAGCTTCCCTAACTAAGGAAAACCACAAGGCATTCTTTAGTTACATCTGTAACCTCAAAGGTAAGTCCCAGATTTGCACTGAGTTTGTAGTTAATGGTACTACATATGCAAACTCTGCGGATACAGCAAACCTGATGGATGACAGGATCAGTGAAAACTTCACTCCTACTCCCCTGTCCTCACCACATATACCCCAAAGCATCCATAACCTGTTCCCCACCTAGTATCTCTGAGGAGAAGGTCTAAAACATCCTCTCTAAGGCCAAAAACACAGCCTCTATGAGACCAGACAACATCCCGGGCTGTGTTCTACATGGATTAAAAAAGGAATTAGCATCACAATTGGACAGGCTTTTCAATCACAGCCTAAGAACTAGCTTCATCCCAGTGGAATGGAAAACAGATACCGTTATCCCTTTGCATAAAGGGGGGTACATCCATGGACCCTGGAAACTATAGACCCATTAGCCTGACCGTCCTTATCTGCAAGGCCATGGAATGAATCATCATGGACCTTATTAACAAAAATATAAGAAATCTCCAAATGCTTGACCCCACCCAGTTTGGCTTTATCAAGGGGAGATCATGCCTGTTAAACAAGACTGTGGGTGACAAAGTTTGCTGATAACTGCAAAAAATTTCAAGGATCATTGAAACCCCTAGTGATGTCAACATCCTGCTAGAAGGTCTTACACAGACTAATGACTGCTGCCAAAGTCATAGTCTTAAACTTATTGTAAAAAATGCATTATCATCCCCTTCGGCAAGGGTGATGTTCCTGAAAACTACCATATCAATAGCAATACCCTAAGCACACTGTCAGTGGTGAGAGATATGGCCACACAGGTTGACTGCAATCTTAACTTCAATCACCATGTCTGCACAGTGGTAAGAAGGCATTTTTTATTGCTCATTTCATAAGTAAGGGCATTGCCTCCAGAAAAAAGGAGGTTATAACCCCCCCCCCCTGTACTCTTCCCTCATCAGGCCAATAATAGAGTACAATGCTCCCTTTTGTGTGTTCCTTTCCAAACACTTGCAACAACTGGAGAGACCACAATGGTTCCTTACAAAACAAATTCAGGTTTTTTAAGATCTGTCTTATGTGGACAGACTGAAATCATTGTCACTTTACTCTGTGTCATACAGACTGCTCAGAGACAACCTGTGCCTTGCATATAGAGCAACCTCTAACCTAGCTTTAATGGAAATGCTGCACATTCATAAGTCAAATGGCACATGGGTCACTCACTCAAAGGATCTTGACATGGTATGTGACATCAACAGAAGTTGCTGGAGAGAGAGAGATTTGTCTTACAGAAGTTGCCCCACCTTTGGAACAAGTTTCTTATTCATGTTAAGCAAAGCCCCTCATTGGTCCTATATAAGTGTAATTGGGACAACTGGATGGGTAACCAGAAATTCACACCAGGGTTTCCACTTGTGTCCCTCTTGGACAGGGCCAATAGGTGCTAATTTTAGTGTCTGCTTGAACCAGACACCCTTGGGAACATGGACTGAACTTGGCTAGGCTTGTAAGGGCCCTGAAGCCATTAGCCTAGTAACCTCCTATGATCCTATGATTCTATGAAAACAAAGAATGGTAATCTGATCTTAACCAAACCACCCTAAATGAAGTAAAACTGAAACTACATTGTTAAGTCTTTGCTTAAACAACAGCTCACCCATTTCTGGACTGTTAAAATCAGCTGTTTTTAGTACCAACAGGGTGTACACACTAGTTGTACTTATGGAAATGGTTTTGAAGTACAGTTTCTTACATTTTGAAGGACAATTGTTTAAGCAAGTAACAGGTGTGGCCATGGGTGCAGCCTGTGCACCCATGTTTGCCAACCTGGTTATGTCTGAATGGGAAGATAGTTTTATTATGAACAGCTCTTACTCGAGCTGTTGGACACTATATATGCATGATTTTTGGGGGTTCCTATCGTGTGATCGAAAATAGTAAACGGCGAACCCGTATTGAGCGAATCCGATTGGTCGAAATGTTGAAATGTTGTGAGTGTAACACGGAAATTGCCGTAGGGAATATTTTCCCTTTACTTCAATGCAGTGCGATCTCAGAGTAGGAATATTTAAGTAGCGGGGGTGTGGGGGGCGCAGGGGTACATCGTTTAGGTAAGTATAGTTTTTTATTTTTTTATTATATTTTTGAAATTTCAAACATTGCTCATATGGTGTCGACCATATGGTGTTCGATGTTTGAAACTTTCGCAGATATAATATAGACTCGATTTTTGGATGATATTTTCATCCTGTGGGTCCAAACTGAGGAGAAACGTAATGAATTTTGACATACATTAACAACACAGTAGACTTTTTGAAATTTATGTATAACTACGACAAAAATCAGATTTTCTTTTTGGATGTGTTGGTTAGTTAAAACATCTCAGGGGCTTGTTATGTTTCTACCATTTTTCGCATGCCCACTTTTTTGAACAATTATTTGTATTACTCAAGTTGGCACCCACAACATAAAAAAAGTCTGTGGTAAACGGCCAACTGGTTAGGCTTGCTTGAATGATTTCATATACTGATACCTTTTACTCTGAATCTGATAAACTAATGGAAATGTTTTTAAATAGAGGTTTTCCATTAGTTTTTTTGCAAGAAATAAAATCAGAAGTAATAGCTAAAAGGAACTTGGATGTATATAACTCCATCCTACTTGGAACTGACCACCAACAAAGATTAAGTCACTAGTTTGAATGTAACATTAAAGACAACCAAATGAAGAAGCATTGTTTTATTACTACTTACAATCTGGATAGTCCAGCAATAGCTACTGTGTTAAATAAGAATTGGCCACTACTAATATATGACCCTATTATGCTGGAGAAGTTTGGACCTAGGCCAACCATTACATATAGGAAAGATAGGTCTTTAAAACAGCTAATAGAAAACCAATTTCCTGTAAGGTGTTCTGGCAGGAGGGTTCATAGGTTCACAGGTTCATAGGTAGGTACTAAGCTATTGGCCCTAGGGCCTATATAAGCCTAGCCAAACGGTACCCTGGCTTTTGCCACCCAAGAAAATTATTTTCCTGTGCCCCTGTCAAGCAGAACCACAGAAGTGATCCCCGGGGTGAATTTCCTATCTCCCATCCAATCAAGATTTTTCTTGAAGAGTGCTAATGAGGAGCTTTGTTTGATATAGATAGGTAGTTTGGTCCAGAGTATGGGAAGTCTCTGAGACAGGAATCTATCCCTCCAGCATGTTCTGTTTATTGTGGTGACAAGGTTTAGGTCCCTAGAGCATGTAGCTCAGAGGAATTGGGATTTCTTTACGTGGAGCATGTCCAACAGCTCTGGGTTTGACATAGCTTTGTATGTTAGGCAGAGATCACCTCTGAGTAAGTGATATGCGACAGAGTAAAGCTGGAGTTTTTTGAGACGGTCTGCGTAGGTCATCTGTTTGAGACTGGTAGTCCTCTTTGTGAGGTATTTCTGTGACCTTTCCAGTTGTTGGAGATGTCTTGTGAGGTGCATATCAAAAGGTAAAAAAAGTTCTAAGCTTGTTTCCTGCCTTTTCTGTAACTAATCTAGTCCAGATACAGATTTGCTGTATCCAGGACTGTTTGTAAGCTTCTGAGCCCCCTCAAGCTTTTCTGTGTTGGAGGGAAGCCTTCTAGCATATCAGTGGGAGTGGTAAGCACTAGGTAGCCTATCTGCCACAAGAGGAATTGTCTCTGGCCCAGTAATTGTAGTTTTTTGGCCGTTTTGGGCAGTTTTTCCATCCCTTTAAACTTTCTGGTTTAAAAGCCTGTGTTTGCATGGGTTTGCGTTTGTTTAAGCTCCGTGCAGTGGCGTCAAGCTGAGGTAAATTATTACTGGTGCCAGAAAATCTGCTCTTCAGTTTTTCCTTTAGATCTTGCTAGTTCTTTCTCTCTTGCACTTCAAATAGACTAATCACTTTGCACTTAAACAGGTTTTTGTAGCTATTATTGTAGCACACCTAAGTGCCAACAGCACTAGTCTTTCTTCATGGAAATAGCTCCAGTACTTATTAGTTATGACCAACTCTCCTGGCATGATTAAAGAGCAGTACCTTGTGCTTTCTCCTATAAACATGGTGCACTTGGGCATTCTGAGGCAATGTAGCAACTGCCTCATGCACACAGACAACCCTCTCCTCTTACCTCCCAACACTCAGACTTGTAAGAGATGCACTTATATCACCAAATTGGAAGCTTTGCACTCTCCAGCCAAGACTGGACTAGTTAGTCAAGAGGAGAAGGTCAACACCTGCACCACACCACATCACATGGAACACATAGCCCTCCAGAACACCCACTATCACAGCTCTCACATAAAAACACAAACCACACACCCACCTTCACTGAGGTTCTCAATAGAAATTTACCCAAACAGCAAAGACCTCCAAGACAGAAATGCATTAGACCACCACAACACAGCACAAACCACAGGACACACAGCTCACCTCCACAGTGCACCCCTCAACCTTAGCCCCTAAGGCTAAACATCTTGCCCAATACACTGATCATAGGTGACTCAGTAGTGAGGCACACAGATGTCCCACTCACTAGGTTGAATAAGGAGAAGGTAATAGTCAGCTGTCTATCAGGTGCAAGAATCCAACACATAAGACACGCACTCAGGTCACTCCACAACAAGTACAAGTATGACTCTGTCATTGTCCATGTAGGTGTGAATGCCCTGAGACGTATCTCCCTGGACTACATGAAAGGAGACATGGTGGAGCTCTCTGATTATGTAGCCTAGGCAGGTATGACACTAGCCCTGAGCAGTATCCTACCATCACCCAGAATGATACTGCAGTACAAAGAAAATGATTGACTTCAACAATTGGCTAAGTTTCTGGTGTCATGCTAAGGGGATCCAGTATCTGTCTGCTTGGGATGACATGATTGACAGACTTCGATGCTTTGCCAGAGATGGCCTGCATCTGTCACCCCTGGGTTTCCAGGTACTGGCTAAGGCTCTTGCCACCCCTATAGTGCCCTTTTAGGCAGTGTTCCAAAGACCAAATTACCAACATAACAGCTATAAATAAATGCAATATCAGGGACATGCTGCTCAGTGCTAGAAGTCTAAATCTCAAGATGCACTCGCTCGTAGCACTCCTCAAAATGGAGAACATCGACGTTTGTGATGTAACAGAGACCTAGTTTAAAGCAGCAGAAAGTACCCCTGCATTACCAGGCTATAACTCATTCCACACCTTTCGGCCCTGAAACATGGACTAAAGCTCCACAGGCAGTGGTGTCTCCATATTCATATAGGATATGCACACCTCCAGACTAGTAGCCAGGCATAACGCATATGAGATACTTCAGGTACAACTAACATTGGGTAAGATGGTGATTTAGGTCATAGCCTGCTCTAGGTCACCAACCATGTCCCTAGACTCTCACTCCACATTCCTAAGCAGCCTGGAATCTGTCAAGGTCCAACCCAACAATCTCTTACTAGGAGACTTCAACTACCCCTCCATCAATTGGGAAAACTACTCAAGCACCAATATACTGGCCCAACGCTTCCTGGAATTCATCAATTCCAATGCCCTGGACCAGCTCATTTTGACCCCCACTTGAGGAAGCAACATACCTGACCTGGTTATTACTAACATGGGCGACCATTGCTCTACACCAATAGTCAATCCCTCCCTGGTCAGATCCAACCATAAACTAATCACCATGGAAATCCACATCTCACCCACACCCCCTGCAAAGGTAACCACCTTGAAAAACTTCTCCAAAGCTGACTTTGGACCCCTAAAAACAGAGGTGGCTAACTTCACGGCACCCATGCCAATGAAAAATAGATGCATGACTGCCGAATCATACACCAATGCACTGTACAAACATGTACATAAATGCATGGAACTAGCCATACCCAACAAAACCAAGACGCTCTCTTCCAAAAAAAGGAAGCCAATCTTGTGGTCCCCTGCCATTAATAAACTCTACAGCAGAAGGAAGAAACTGTTACAGAAAAAGGTGAAGTCCCAAAACTGGAAAAACTCCCTTATTAGCCTCAACAAAAATTTGAGATCCCTCATCAAATCCTCTAAAGCCAGCTATGAAGGCAGAATTGCGGCAGACACTAAAAACAATCACAAAGCCTTCTATAGCTATATCAAGAACCTTCACGACATTACCCTGATTTGCTCTGAGTTACTGCACAACGATAACTCCTATACTGAGCCAACAGATATTGCCAACATACTGGCCGACAGATTCAGTGCCAATTTTACCCACTGCCAAATGACCAATCACAATACCGGAAGAATGCCAGCCACCCAGCATTACTGCAGTGCAGGTTAAAGCTGCACTGTCCAAGGCCAAGAATACAGCTTACATGGGACCCAAGAATATCCCTGGCTGTGTTCGACATGAATTACAAAGTGAACTGGCACCACATCTGTGTGCCCTGTTCAGTCACAGCCTCACCTCCCTACTGAATGATACACTGCTACAGTCATCCCTCTCCATAAAGGTGGAGCAACTGCAGACCCTGGGAATTATCACCCCCATTAGCCTAACAAGTCTGATATGTAAAGCTATGATGAGCATCATCATGGACCTGATTAACAAATATATAGTAAATCTCCGAACTCTAGACCCCATGCAATTTGGCTTCATGAAAAGGAGATCATGCCAGTTCAACCTGGTTGACTTTTTTGAGTCAGTCACCAGGGCTGTGGATAAAGGTAAGGCAGTGTATGCAGCCTACCTCGATCTGGCCAAGGCCTTTGATACCATTCCTTACTCAGGAATTATTGATAAACTCAGCAAACTAGGCATCAACCCCTACATCACTAGGTGGGTTGCAAATTGGCTCACAGATAGAACACACAGTGTGAAAATAGCAGACTCCAAGTCAGACTGCCAACCAGTCATGAGTGGAGTCCCACAGGGATCAGTCCTGGGTCCTCTCCTGTTTGGCATCTACTTCTCAGAAGTCCAGGCCAACACAAAGAGACTTTGGCTGACCAAGTTCGCAGATGACTGCAAACTGGGAGCCATTATTAACTCCCCAAGTGATGCAGACATCCTACAGAAAGGTCTCACTGAGGCCAATGACTGGTGTCGAAACCATGTCCTTAAGCTTAATGCCAAAAAATGCATCATCATCCCCTTTGGTAAAACCTCAGTTCCCACTAATTACCACATCAGTGGGAGCCCACTGAACACTGAAGGCATTATAAGAGATCTGGGAACGTGGGTTGACAGCAACCTCTCCTTTGACCACCACATTGCCACTGTGGTCAGAACATCCTTCTATGTGGCACATCTCATTACCAAGGGTTTTGCATTCAGGAAGAAAGAGGTCATTGTCTCCCTCTACTCTTCCCTCATTAGACCAATCACTGAGTATAATGCCCCATTTGGCATGTACCTTACAAGACACCGGCAACATCTGGAGAGGCCACAGAAGTACCTCACGAAGAAGATCCTAGGCATTAAACACATGTCCTACATGAACAGACTCAGAAGACTCCAGCTAGCCTGTGTCTCATATCGCCTACTTAGAGGCAATCTGTGCTGACGTACAAAGCCATGTCTGACCCAGCTCTGTTAGAAATGCTACAGCTAAAGAAATCCCAATCCCTCCACACCACACGCTCCAGAGACCTCAACCTCATTACCACAATCAATAGAACATGCTGGAGGGACAGGTTCCTCACCCAGAGACTGCCCATGCTCTGGAATAGACTTCCCATACATGTCAAGCAGAGCACCCCGCTGTCCCTCTTCAAGAGAAATCTTGATGAGTGGATGGGTAATAAAAAGTTCACCCCAGGGATCAATACAGTGGCTGTATTTGATAGAGGCACTGGGAACTAATGTCGGACGGCATGATGCCAGGGCACTTCTATGGGCTAGGCTTGTAAATGCTCTAGGGCCATTAGCCTAGTACACATGTATGAACCTATGAACCTATGTATTTGACAAGTTTCTCTAACCCCTGTCCTGTCACAATAGATAACTCACCTGTCTGATTGTCATGCATACATTTGTCTGTGATACATCTTCCTTTGTATACTATAAACTGTGATGTACAATCTGCTGGACTGTACTGAAATGTACTCCTAGTATTGTTACTTCTATTTACTGCAAGTTTCACCATTGGAAATGTACTTCGTATTTATCATGTGTACTGAAATTATAAATGCAAATGTCATTACTGGAGCTTTTCTATCTGAGGCTCCAGTGAAAATGGACTTGGACCAGTCTGTGTTTCCTGGTAAACAAAGACAATAAATAAATAAATAAATAAATACACAGTGCCTTGAGCTATGGTAACCCTCAGGACAGATCCTCCTGTGATGCTTTGTCAAAATGAGCTCTTTAGAGAATGAAAAAACCCAATTATCAATGCAATTTCTATTACTCAAGTCATTTTGAACCAGTTAATGGCATTTACATATGTTCCCAATGTTCATAGGTTCATAGGTAGGTACTGGGCTATCTGTCTGAGGGCATTTATAAGCCTAGCCAGGGTGTGTCAGCTTTCGCCACCCCATTGATTAATTAACTGAGCCTCTGTCAAGAAGAGCCAATGAAGTGATCCCAGGGGTGTATTTTCTGTTACCCATCCACTCATCAAGGTTTCTCTTGAAGCGTGTTAGTGAGGGGCTCTGCCTAATGTAGTTAGGAATTTTGTTCCAAAGCATGGGGAGTCTCTGTGACAGGAATCTATCCCTCCAGCATGTTCTATTTATTGTTGTAGTGAGGTTTAGCTCACTAGAGTGAGTGGCTCGCAGTGACTTGGATTTCTTTAGGTGGAGCATGTCCATCAATTCTAAGTTGGACATGGCTTTGTAAGTCAGGCAGAGATCACTTCTGAGTAAGCGATATGCCACTGAGTACAGCTGGAGTTTTTCCAATTGGGCTGCATAGGACATATGTTTGAGACCAGTAATCTTTTTGGTGAGGTACTTTTGTGGTCTTTCCAGCTGTTGGAAGTGTCTTGTGAGGTGCATCCCAAACAGGGCATTGTACTCTATGATGGGTCTGATGAGTGATGAGTAGAGAGGCACTATAACCTCTTTATTTCTAGATGCGAACCCTTTAGTAATTAGATGGGCTACATAGAAGGATTTCCTAACTACTTTGCCAATATGGTTGTCAAAGGAGAGATTACTATCTACCTGGGTCCCCAGATCTCTTATTACCTCTTCTGTATTAAGGGGGCTGCCACCTATGTGGTAATTCATGGGTGTTTTGTTTTTCCCAAACGGGATGACTATGCATTTTTTGGCATTTAGTTTGAGACCATGACTTTGACACCAGGTGTCTATCTCAGTAAGGCCCTTTTGGAGAAAGTCTGTGTCAGCCAGTGAGTCAATTATGGCTCCCAGTTTGCAGTCATCAGCGAACTTGGTTAGCCATAGCCCTTCTGTGATTGCCCTGTACTTCTGAGAAGTATATGCCAAACAGTAGGGGTCCCAGGACCAAGCCTTGTGGGACACCACTTGTGACTGGTTTAGAGTCAGACCTGGAGCCCGCTATTCTTACCGTGTGAGTTCTGTCTGTAAGCCAGTTGGCAACCCATCTTGTGACGTAGGGGTTTATGTTCAGGCTGGTGAGTTTTTCTATAATTCCCGAGTAGGGAATGGTGTCAAAAGCCTTGGCGAGGTCAAGGTAGGCTGTGTGAACTACCTTCCCCTCATCTATAGCCTTGGTGACTGTCTCGAAGAAGTCAACCAGGTTTAGTAGGCATGATCTGCCCTTAACAAAGCCGAACCGGTTCAGGTCAAGTGTTTGGAGGCTCCCAATGTCTTTGTTAATGAGTTCCATGATGATGCGCTCCATAGCCTTGCAGACCAGGCTAGTCGATATAGAAAACATTCACGGTTAATGATGCCAATACCTTAAACAGTTCCCATTTACTATTTGAGTAAAGTAATTTTTAAGAATATTTTTAGGAATACCAGAATGTACAGGTCTAACTTACTGCTAACACCTATGAAAAATGCCACTTCCTAGCAATTCATAAACCAAACTCTCCCTTCCCTTCTTTAAAAAAGCGTAATGATCAACTAGTTTATACCATAGTATTTAAACCCATTCCATCCACATTTCAATTTTCCATTTAACTAAGTTGCAGAGTCAAAATTGCACATTTTTTTTTCAAACCAAAAAAACAGAAACCTCTGTAGCAGAGCTGGAATGGTCAGTGCTAACTCTGGAAGGAAGGTGTCCAGAAAATCTTATTTAATTCAGTCAATCCTAAACAACAGGATGCTAATTAAAACATTTGCTTCCTGCGGTCTTCTAAGCCAGGAAAGCACTTGCTTCCTGGGAGCTTTTCTCTAAAATACTTTACTGAAAACACTCTTCATAAGATTTACAATACCTGATAAATAAGGTGAATTACAAAAATGTAAAATATGATAGCTCTTCTGGTGTTTGTACAAAAGATCTGACTGTAAATGGTCATTTTATATTGTAGGTTTATAACAGAAAAAAATAAATAACTTGTTTGACAAAAACTACTAGTATTATACTCGAACAAAGGGTTATACCTCTGTAAGAGTACAAGGCAGATCCAAAATGTTGGGGCAGAATTTTTCATCTGTTCAAGAGCTTTCCAATGATGTATGACAAAAGGGGATAGCATACTGTTCTTTGTGTTACTGATGAATCTATGCAAATTATACATGTAATATTTTCACAATGTATCAACAAATATTAATCTACAAAAACACTGGTATTAGATAGCAAGTATCAGTGGTAACATTGTGTAACTTAATGCTCTGTAGAAGATCACAATATTTGTTCACCTTTTATGAAAATGTATGAAATAACTACAGTTATTAAAATAAAGGTAAGTTATAAGTGCTTTAAGAAAAACTACATGTATATCTTAGAATTACTTCATATTACCCATCATGTTTTAATGTCCTTTTTAGCAACACCCACTACTTGAATACATTACCCTCAACATGACAGTATCACACTGTTTTGCATGATTAATATAAATATGGAACATGCTATATTTCTTAACATTTTGAAAATATTACTTAATACATCTATATCTAGTACATCTGTATACTCCACATTGATCATTTCATTATGTGTGTTTAGCAAATCATGTTGACTTGTAGATGCCACCTTAGTGCCTAGGTTTGATTTTTGTACCGTTACCAGGCCTTCAGAAATTAGTCTTTAAAAATAATGATATGTATACTCATGTCAGGAGGACAGAAAAGTCTCCTGTAAGAATGAGTTGTACTCTTATAACAAACACAGCAATTCTGCTTTCCTGAGTACTGCACTCTTGTGGGAATCAATGGATTTTTTCAAGTCAACATGTACTTAATACATAAAAGACCAAGAACAAGCCTTTTGTTTAAGTACAGGTCATCCGTCTATAATCTACATTTAAACAATCAGATATAAAGCAAGAAATTTATTTCAGCAACTGGTATATGCCAACCTCTCTAACATAATTTACTGCTATAATTTATTCAGAAAATGTAGTGTGTCAACCCCTAGTAAATTGACACTCAGAAGATCATAATAGACAAATTGTTGAGCTATCTGGATTAAAATTTTGAAGGTTAATGCTGGCTTGGTCACAGTCTGAGTACTGGGATTAGGATTGTGATGAGAGAGAAGTTGAGATATGTGTGTTTTTCTTTCACTCCCCCCCCCCTTTTCTCCAAGTTTTTGCAACCTCTGAGTTAGGTTCATAGGTTCATAGGTTCATAGGTTTATACTAGGCTATCTGCCCTAAGGCATTTATAAGCCTAGCCCAAATTTTGGTGGCTTACGCCACCCCTTATATGAAAAAATACTGTGCCCATTAGTTTGTTGTGCCTCTGTCCAGCAGTGACACAGAGATGATTCCTGGGGTAAACCTACGATCTCCCATCCACAGGTCTAGATTTCTCTTGAACAGAGTCAGCGAGGTGCTCTGCCTCACATGGACCGGGATTTTATTCCACAGCATAGGGAGTCTCTGAGTGATAAATCTATCCCTCCAGCACGTCCTATTTATATCCGTGCTAAGGTTTAAGTCGCTTGCTCTAGTGGTTTTGGTGGATTTGGATTTTTGAGGTGGAGCATCTCCATTAATTCTGGGTTGGACATGGCCTTGTATGTCAGGCACATGTCACCTCTGAGCAGGCGGTATGCGACTGATTAGAGCTGGAGTTTCTTCAATCTGGCAGCATATGACAGATTTTGGAGTCCCTTTATCCTTTTGGTGAGGAACTTTTGGGGTCTCTCCAATTGCTGCAGATGTCGGGTGAGATACATCCCGAATGGGGCATTGTACTCGATCATTGGTCTGATAAGTGAAGAGTACAGGGGAACAATGACCTCACTAGATCTGGATGTGAATCCCTTCATGATCAGGTGGGCAATGTAGAAGGTCTTTCTAACCACTTTAGCAATGTGAGTGTCAAAAGAAAGGCCACTGTCAACCTGGGTCCCCAGGTCCCTGATAACCTCTTCTGTGCTTAGTGGATTGCCACCTATATGGTAGCTTGGGGTTACCTTGTTTTTCCCGAAGGGTATGACTATACATTTTTGGCGTTTAACTTCAGGCCATGGCTCTGGCACCAGCTATCTGTTTCCGTGAGTCCCTTCTGAAGGATATCCGTGTCTGATGCACTTTCCACTATGGCGCCCAGTTTGCAGTCATCTGCAAACTTTGTCAGCCAAAGTCCTCCTATGTTGGCCTGTACTTCTGAGAAGTAGATGCCAAACAATAGGGGGCCAAGGACCGAGCCCTGTGGGACACCACTTGTGACCGGCTTGGAGTCTGACACAGTGCCAGCAACTCTAACCCTGTGGGTTCTGTCCTTAAGCCAGTTTGCAACCCATCTTGTGACATATGGGTTTACATTTAAGCTGGTAAGTTTTTCTACAATACCCGAGTGGGGTATTGTGTCGAAAGCCTTTGCAAGGTCAAGGTAGGCTGTATGGACTGCCTTTCCCTCATCAATGGCCTTGGTGACTGTTTCGAAGAAGTCGACCAAGTTCAAAAGGCATGATCTTCCCTTGACAAAGCCAAACTGGGTCGGGTCCAATGTCTGCAAGTCCCCTATATCTTTGTTTATGAGCTCCATTATGATCCTCTCCATAGCTTTGCAGACTAGACTTGTTAAGCTTATGGGGCGGTAATTACCAGGGTCCGTAACCGCAACTTCTCAGTGCTTCTGTGGATCACTAGTGATATCTGCATTGCTTACTGTACTTATTTCCTTGTTTCACTTGAAAGAAAGTTACTGTTTGTCGTTTTTGCATTTAGTTACTTGTAACACATTGCACTCAAGCTACCTGGCACTTGCTCACTAAAGCAATTATATAAGTCAGCACTAAAAATTAAAAGCACTACACCCTCACTCCCCATTGGCCCCTGTTTTCAATTAAGGAATTCCCAATATTATTCTAGCATGTCCAAAGGTCAGTTGTCAATCTTCTCTCCGGTCCAGCTGGTGAATCTGGGAATCTTGAGGCAATGTTATAACTGCCTCATGTACACAGACAACCCTCTCCTCCTCCCACATAACACAAATACTTGCGAGAGATGCAGCTATTTAGCCAAACTGGAGGCTGAGCTCTCTCAACTCAGGACTGGCAAGACCAGACAGGAGGAGAAGGCAACTACACACACCACAAAACCAGCCTTACCAGCCTTAGTACACTTATAATTTGTCCTGTGGAATCTTGCCTCTCTGGTTGGAGGGTAGATGGAGCTCACTCCATAAAAAAATATATATATATTTTTTTGTTATGTTTTATAATCTTGGCAGTGTCAGTGCTTTTAGTTACAACCTCCCAAGGTTTTACATTTTCGGTTTGCTTAATCATGTATTGATTGAACAACACACAATTATTCCTAATAAATTCAGTTTAACCACATCACTTAAATTGACTTGCTTATGATGTACAAATCCTGCTGCAAAAATAATTCTGCCTCCAGAAAAGTTAATATTATATAGCTCTGTATTCACATCATAATGATTACTACAGGCATGCACACCGTGCCTTCATAACAAATATCCTACCCATTGCCATGTGCTTTTAGATATCTCTGACATAATCCCACAGTTGTGTTATATATTCTGTCACTCTAAACTGATACTTATAACTTCACAAAGATATATATTTTGCTTACAATATGGGCCAAATTCAATAAAGCCTACACAAGTGTACACTGTTCTGTGTGAACAAACAACACAACCATAACTCACACCTTCTTCCTCCTAATTTTAGTTTTCCTGCTGATATTCTTGCAGTTTAAATATTGACAGTGATTCATAAAGGTTATCACAAAATGTAAACTACATGTACACTTAGTGCAATCTTTCTGAGTGACTAGAAAGCACAAACAATGTGATAAGAATTTTATTAAATACATATCATGTACCCTTAGTGCAGGCTTTATTGAATCTATGTCTTGCACTAAAAAATAAACTATGAAACAAACTGAGGAAAAAGCACCAGCAACTCAGTCCATGACTTTGTATCTCAAAGTATAAGTAAGAACTGAGAACATTTTGTTCAGCGTCTTCCTGTACAGTTCTAGCTGTATTTTCCATTGCTCTGCTCAAAATGTCATCCTACCACTGTGCCTTTTTAAAGTTTATCCAGCTTATTTTAGCGTCAGTTAACTCTAGAGTTTCCTCAGGGTCAGTCTGTTATGAGTTAGAAGGCAATGTCTCCATTCCCACCAATATAAGCAATGAGGTGCCAGTATCTAACTTTTATCCTAAGAAAGGTAATTCAAACCAATATTATTAAGTGTCAGTTGTTATATATATACCTTGTTCAAATTATTTAAATAACTAAGTAAGAGGAGTTTGGCCTTAAGAATATTGAGTCCAATGCCTCACGATGCTAAATTATCCACAGTAAGTGTAATGTATCTAAACTATTGCATACACACAAACACACACACACACACACACACACACACACACACACACACACACACACACACACACACACACAATAATTTCCAGTTGAGGTGAGCAATACCTTGTGGAACTACAACTCTCTTTTGTTTTATGATAGAATTACCTCCATTCAGATTCACTCTAACAAACTTCGCTTACTGTTCTACTCTTAGAAAAATAAGCAGAATAAAACACAAGAATTGATGGCAATGTATAGCTGAGCAGTCATGTTTCTCTTTCAGTGATGCATACTATAGTCCCACACCAGCACATAGTGGTACCCTTTTATTAGTTAATTAATATATAAATAACCAGCTATGTGTTTTTAATTAAATATACATTTTACTAAAATGAGTAATGTAGTTTAAAAACTAAAGATGCAGACAAGGTACTGTTCACATACAAGAATGTAAAATAAGTGGTTACAACACAGAGGTAACTTATAGGAAACCACTTACTAACCAGTTAAATAATCCATAATTAAAACCCTTCTAAAAAAATACTAAACCCTGTCTACACTACCTAGAAAGTATGAAATACAGCAGGCAAATGGATTAAAACAAACTCATTCCTGCAGGTTAGCAATAAATCCATGAAATATGTCAGACCTCCCAAAAACCGTTCCCAAAATGGCTTCTGTGAGCAGGGTACTCACTGCAAGAGGGTCACATTTCTTGATTTTTGGAGAGTTGTCACAGAAACGTATACAGTCATCACAGCAACTCTAAGGTTGAAGCTCTCTTTAAAAGTCTATAGTACCTGCTCTTGTTTTCCACTCAAAAGAAATAGACATTACCTGCATGATGTAATGCCTTAAGCAACTGGAGTGAACTGATTTATCTAAATGACTTAACTTCTGAGCATTTTCAGCAGGCCTGTCCTCAGAATACTGCCTATTTTTGTTCTTTGTGTTTAAAAGTCTGTCTTTCCAAACTCATTCAATGTTTATAATTCCCATAAGAAACGATTAGAGTGGACACCCAACATCAAAGACTAAGGGGCAGCCGTGCCTTCAGTTTTAATAAAAAATGGAAATTGTAATGTTATCCTTATGGCTGAAAATATACTGACAATGAAAAGACCGCTCTGATATATATATTATGTAATGACACAATATGATTCTGATATATAGTTAATTTGTCATCTTGATAAATATAAAATGTACTTTTGTGAAGTGAATGGCAAAAAACAGAGCATCCAAATAACTCCATACAACTGCTGGCGATACCTAAAACAAATAGCCATTTCTCTGTAACTATATGAAGTATTACATCTAATTTCTCAGAGTATTACATCATAACTCTCAGCTACAAAATGAACTTAGGAGATACATGCAGAACTTTGTCTAATGCAGTTTACTGTATGTACATGTAAACCGGGATGATGGTGGTGGTTGGAAATCCTGGGATAAAAATTCTTCTGTATTTAACAGAAATAAATAGGACCCAATGACAAATCACACTGAAATCTAGAATATTATAGTACAGAATGCAGGCATCACTATAAAATGCAATAAAATAGAACATCCTGGGATAGAATAAGTGATACTGGACTGTATCCTACAGAAGGATGCATTCAAAGCAGAGCTAAGCAATGCTACATTTAGTGAGCTACAAACTGAAGAGGAGATAATATGAAAATTATGTTTCTGGAATGTTTCCACTATGAGTGAATGAAAGCAAATGTACAGATGATCAGAATCCCTGAAGAAATCCTGCCAAAAAATACGTTTTAACTGTTTTTGCATAACAGAAACTCCCTTGCACCCCCTGATCTTATATATATATATATATATATATATATATATATATATATATATATATATATATATATATATATATATATATATATATATGTATATATATGTATATATATATATATATATATATATATATATATATATATATATATATATATATATATATATACTTATGGCACAACAGTGATTTCCTGTGGAGGAATTCCAATCATCAGTGAGTTGAATCTCTTGCAAGTGATGCTAGAGCATTCAGTCTTCATCTACCAGTAGGCTGACATTCTGGAGGAGACGAGCCTTGCTATTATCTTCTTACTGTGAGGTTGTCACCTCATTGAAGGTGGGGTACATTTATTTCTGCATCCCTGTTGACCCACAATCTTAGAATTAGAAAATAATGGCGGAGAAGTGTCCGCCTGTAGGAAGGATGTAGTCGAGGTTGTCCCACTAGGAAAAGTGTACAGACTGTTGTTGGGGTTTGCTGGCAGTTCTGATACATTAACCAGTTCCAGCAAGTCCAACTGTTTTGAATCTGGAAGCAACAATTTGCTTGAATGTGTCTTTTGGATTTATTTTTATAACACTTTAGGGTCTTCATTATCCTTCTCCACTTTAAATCTAACTGGGGTAAGTGCATCACGTGTAACTGATCAGTCATTGTCCCAGTTTGTATAAAGGAAATAGAGTTTGACTATTACTGATCTCCTCCAGTATTGTGGTTTGGCAGCTATTAGATTTCCATGACACATCAAGCCTGAATTATTTACCTTCTTCCACTTTGGCTGCCTCTTTCAATTTCCATTTGTTTTTGGCAAATGTTTTTTTCAGTGTGTCTATTGAACAATTGAAGTCTTTCTTTCCCTAACGTTTTGTCTTTGTTGTACTGTTTAACAATTGATAAATGTCAGGTATCAATTGACAACTGACTCTTTTGATTATCTTGATGGTGTGTCTCCCTTTACAATTCAAGATGTTTTCTCAACCCTTTTACAGCTTTACCAGCCACAAATTTTAGATATTCTTCAGGCTTTGATGATTGGCTTTAGCTCTGATGAGATACACAATTGTGGGGTAACACAACATTCCTCTCAGATGATGTCTTGGTTCCTTTGGCAGAACCAATAGAATGACTTTTAATGTGCTTCTTCAGCTGTATAGTTATTCGTGCTTTACCACAGACTGTCTGATATTATTAACTAAAGACAAACAAATCCAGCAGCCCAGAGTGGAAAATAAATTAGTTTTAATGAAGCGCTTTTCGTTGCTGACTATACAGCGACTTCTTCAGATAAAATAGAACACTAAAAAATCAATCTTAAATAGTAAAAGTTCATATAATCAAATAAATCACATGGTAAATTGCAACAAATCAAACCAGGACAAAATGCACCTATTTAAAGGTGTATCACTTATAAAGAAGTATTCCTTCAAACACAAAAATATGTAACCCAAATACTATACATAATAAAAATTTGATATTAGTAAATATCCTACAATTGTAAATAAAATAAATACAAATGAACCTCACTATACATATGCATATAAAAATGTTAAAAATATCAAAAGTCATCTTTTTAAACTCTTTAACTTCAATAAGCATGAAATATTACAAGCCTCGTTAAGCCCTTGACTAGTAAAAGCATTCAACCTTAACTGCCATACTAGTTCACGTTCTTCTAATAACAGGTTGACAGGACCCCCCCACTATCCGGGTATGTCTGATCAATTGCCTTAAATAGGAACTTGTGACCTACATTGAAGCAAGAATGTTTAGCTAAAGAGTTATCACCCTTATTTTTATCAATTGCATTAACATGCTCATAGACTCGGTCTCAGAGTCTGCGTTCTGTTTTACCTATGTAGTAAGCTGTGCAGGATGTGCAAACAGCAATATACACCACTAACTTTGAGTTACAATTAAATTTTGACTTTAACTCGTATTTGTTCCCTCTAATGGTGAAAGTTTTACCAGTATCTATGTATTTGCACATTCTGCATATACCACAAGTAGACATACCTGCGAATCTAGTCATAGGTGTACTAATATTTCTTTCAAGGAGATTTTTGAGATTCAACCCCTTACGAACTACCATTCTGGGACTACAACCTAATTTTTCTACTAAATATTTGTCGTTGTTAATAAACTCCCAGTTTTTATATATTATCAGCCTAACCACTTCGCTATCACTACTAAATGTAGTTATAAAACTACTTCCAAAGTTAGAATTACATTTAGAATTTAAAGAAAGTGGCACTAGGGGTGGACATAAATCCACAGTGTCCATATCAGTATCACTGATCGTGTTCTCATTAATAACCGCAGATATACTCAAAATGGGTGTAATAAATCCATTTTGTCTTTTAGTTTGAACTTCATGTATAAGCATATTTATAATTTTGACAGGGTACCCCCGCTGTTGGAACATACCACTTAAAAAACTACATTCATCAATGAATTCATCATCCAAAGTAACCATTTTAGCCACTCTAATTAATTGCCCTTTTACTATAGAACGTTTTTGTGAAAAAGGGTGGCTGCTAGAAAAGTGGAGAAATGAATTACAGTATGTATCCTTTCTAAAAATTTTGGATACATATCTATTGTGTTCTATATCTTTGGTTAATCTGATATCCAAGTAATCAATAGTATTGTGGTCAAAGTTGAAGGTAAACTCAAAAAATTCAGTTGTGTTGTTCAAATAGTTAACAAATGTATCTGCCTGGTTCCTATCACCTCTAAATACTATAAATATATCATCCAGAAAGCGTGTGTAAAAGGTGAGGCTCGCCATGTGGTGAGAATTGTTAAAGATGAACTCTTTTTCCCAATATTCCATTACTAGATTAGCAAAACTAGCTCCACATGGTGAACCCATTGCCACACCTCTTTTCTGTAAATAATACTCTTTATTAAAGATGAAAGAGTTATTAGTTAGAATGATATCCAGCAATGTCTCAATCAGATATATCTCCCGTGTTGGTGCCCCTTTGGCTATAAGCATTAAGCTTACCCACTCAACACCTTCAAGATGGGGGATAGAGGTATAAAGATCCTTGACATCAATAGTCAAAAAATTATTATCAATGTCAAACACAAGGTCATTGATCTTTTGCAGAAATGACCAAGAATCTTTACACAGTTGCAATTCAGATTTCAAGTAGTTTTGCAAAATAGAATCTACTACCTTTGAACATGGATATGTTATAGAACCCCTCCTATCTATCAAAGGTCTCATAGCAGGGTTGAGCAGGTTTTTGTGCACCTTAGGGGTACCAAACATAACTGGAATTCTAGGCCATAGAACTGTTATATAGTTAAGAGTATCATTATCAATAATAGCCTCAATGAAGAGGTCATTAAAGTAACCTTTAATGCGGCTATAAGCAACGTTGACATCACTGAGTGAAACTCTAACATAGGTCTCACAATTTAACAGTTGCCCCATCCTGATATTATAATCAGGGAAATCAAAAATGGCCAACCCACCTCCTTTGTCCAGCTTGACCACTCGCAATTGGAAAGAACGTAAAGGTTGTAAAGCTAGCATCTCAACATAGGTTCATAGGTTGGTACTGGGCTATCTGCCCAAAGGCATATATTACCCAGCCACGTTGTGCGGTATTCACCGCCCCTTTAGTAGTTCCCTAGACCCTTGTACTAGCAGCTAGTACCCTTGGCCCCTATCTAGTAGTGCTGTTGGTGTGATCCCTGGTGTGAACTTTCTGTTACCCATCCACTCATCAAGGTTCCTCTTGAAGAGTGATAGTGAGGCGCTCTGTCTTATGTAGATCGGGACCCTGTTCCATAGTAAGGGAAGTCTCTGCAAAGGGAATCTATCCCTCCAGCATGTTCTATTCATTGTTGTGTTGAGGTTTATATCCCTAGAGCATGTAGCTCGAGTAGATTTGATTTTGCTAAGATGAAGCATGTTCAACAATTCTGGGTTGGACATGGCTCTGTACGTTAGACAGAGATCGCCTCTGAGAAAGCGGTATGCAACAGAGAACAGTCTTAGCTTTTTCAATCGTGCTGCATAGGGCAACTGTTTGAGGCCAGTAATCCTCTTGGTTAGGTACCTTTGTGGTCTCTCCAGCTGCTGGAGATGTCTAGCCAAGTACATTCCAACTGGTGCATTGTACTCAATAATGGGTCTGATGAGGAAAGAGTAGAGGCACCATTACATCCTTAGATCTTGATGCGAACCCTTTCGTGATCAGATGGGTCACATAGAAGGACATCATGTGTGACATTACTATTTTTAAACCTTCCAGTACTCTTGTACCATCTGGTATCAGTAATGTGTCTCAAATCTAATTCACATACACTCTGCAAAATACTGAGTACTGGGTGGAGTGGGGGATTAAATGTACTCAGGACTCTAACAGTCTGGTAATTTTCTGTAATATTACAAAATAAGATAGCAAAATTGAGCTTCCTAACAAAATACTTTAAATCCAAAATAGTATGCACAATGTCAAGCCATCTACTAGGCACAAAAGTATTTCCTTTAGTCAAAAAGTCAATAAGGAGAGGACCAATGGTGACAGACGAATAGTTGAAAATGTTAAAGTCACCTAGAGAGTTTTTCTGAATGGTGACAGTGTTGTCACCACTCTATACTATCTCCTCCACCTGTTGTTGTGCTGCTTGTCTTTCCGGTTCTGGTTGTATTGTCTCTTCGGGATGGCACCAATTTGTGTAGACCTCTGAAAATTTGGATTATTTGTACCTGAATGAGAGTCATGTTGTGTAGTACCCACATAGTTATTATTATTACGGATCTGCTCACTCCATCTCAAGTTATCTTGTTCAGGGTTGACCACCTCAGTAGAATCAATGTTCACGTTAGAGGTATTATTACCTTCAGATGGCAAGTCATTATTAGGTCTAAAAATCGGCCCAACTTGAGCCAAAGATGGTTTAGGGTAGGCTGCGCCGTTGTCGTATGCCAGCCGGTCTCTTTTCATTTTTTTAACTTTAGTAAATTTTAACCTTTCAACAAGTTGATCAATGCTCAAAAAACATCTATCATAGTCAAAGTTATATCTTGCAAACTCAGAATTTGTAATTACATCATTATTCAAGTCAGACACTTCTTTAGTTAACTCATCAATTTGACATAAATAGTGTTTAATCATTAATTGCATTAAATCAAAACCTTGTTGGTCAAACAAAGTGTTCAATTCCAAGTGAAATAATGAGTCAGCAACAAGTCACGTAGGGTATTGGTGAAACCGTAACCCCTTAGGTACCGCTCGTTCGCTAAGGCATTCTTTAAAGTAAAATACTTCGAGCTGCAGTTTTTTAAGTTTCAAAAGTTTAACATCAAGCATCTTCAACTTGTCGCTAAGTGAACTAACACTAACCTGCTGGTAACCAGTGTTGTCTGCCGGCTGCTCCTGACTACGGCGAAAACCCATAGTAAACTTGCTGGTATCATTGACCCACTCATTGAAATGTGAAGCACCAATAAGCCCCACAACACCATTCTGCAGGTTCACAGGTTCATATTGAGCCATGCTATTAACAGAAAGCCCACTTGTAACTTGCTGAGTTGGAGGTATAGAGTTGTTGCTACTAGGTAATGAAGGGCCACCGCCTTGGTTGTTATAACTCAGTGGCAAATTCGAACCTCCGTTTAAACAACCCAGTTGAACAGGTAATCATCCAAGAGTAGTCTGCCTGGTTACAGCACGTTGCGATTGACGTTCATCAACTAAATCTAAGCCAGAAGCTAAAGAATCCATTTGCTTAGTTAAAGAGTTTAATGATGACATAATGTTTTGTAAATCAGTTTGTGGCTGAGATACGCCAAACAAATTAGGACTACTCAGGCTACTAGAAACTCCAGATGCCATGAAGACAAATAGACCAAAAACTAACTGGAAGCAAAACAAAACTGTATAAACCAAAGAGAAACGAATCAAGCAGCCCAGAGTAGAAAATAAATTAAGTTTTAATGAAGCACTTTTTGTCGCTGACCATACAGCAACTTCTTCAGATGAAATAGAACAATAAAAAATCTATCTTAAATAGTAAAATGTCATATAATCAAATAAATCACATGGTAAATTGCAACAAATCAAACCAGGACAAAACGCACCTATTTAAAGGTGTATCACTTATAAAGAAGTATTCCTTCAAACACAAAAATATGTAACCCAAATACTATACATAATAAAAAATTGATATTAGTAAATATCCTACAATTGTAAATAAAATAAATGCAAATGAACCTCAGTATACATATGCATATAAAAATGTTAAAAATAACAAAAGTCATCTTTTTAAACTCTTTAACTTCAATAAGCATGAAATATTACAAGCCTCATTAAGCCTTGGACTAGTAAAAGCATTCAACCTTAACTGCCATACTAGTTCACGTTCTTCTAATAACAGGATGACAGGACCCCCCCTACTAACCGGGTATATCTGATGAATTGCCTTAAATAGGAACTTGTGACCTACATTGTAGCAAGAATGTTTAGCTAAAGAGTTATCACCCTTATTTTTATCAATTGCATTAATATGCTCATAGCCTCGGTCTCGGAGTCTGCGTTCTGTTTTACCTATGTAGTAAGCTGTGCAGGATGTGCAAACAGCAATATACACCACTAACTTTGAGTTACAATTAAATTTTGACTTTAACTTGTATTTATTCCCTCTAATGGTGAAAGTTTTACCAGTATCTATGTAAATAATTCTGCATGGACAGCTGTGTTCTTGGGGTTTGGGGGGTGCTGTGAATTTTAACAAACTATAGCTTAATAGGATGTAGTTTGTTTTAGTATAGTACATAACAGTTATGAGTTTAATTTGGTTTTCCGGGTTAATTTTTATTTCAAAGCACCCAGCTTTTTGGTCCAACTTCACCAATGAGTATATGACACAGGGGTAGGGTGCAACCCTCTCCCATATTGATGAGTACTAGGTCCAATATGTTTGATCCTCTGGTTGAAGTGTGCAGTATCTGGTTAAGGGTGTTTGTGTTGATGAAGTCCAGGAAACCTTGTGCCTGTGAGTTAGAGGCAGTGTATTTTTCCCAGTCTATAGAGGGGTAATTAAAGTCTCCCATGAATAGGGTATTTGGTTCAGTGTTAAGTGCCTGTAGTAGGTCTAGGTAACATTTGTCAGCTCCGTGGGTCATAGAGGGTGACCTATAGCTGGCCACAACATGGTAAGGGAACTGTTTCTATGCAAACTAGGAAGTCAATGAACTCCAGAGCATCATCCTCTTTAACCAACCTGGAGGTGTATTTGCTGCTAATGTAGATTGAGACACCTCCATGTTGGTCTAAATATGTAGAATCCATGGTAGCCTTCCACTGCAAGAGTACTTTCTGTGGCTTTAAACTAAGTCTTGGTAATAGCACAGATGTGTACTTTCTCCAGAGTGAAGAGAGATTCTAGTGTGTGAAGTTTCATGTTTAGGCTCCTAACACGGAACAGTAACAACTTAAGGTTGCTTTGAGTGTTTTTTTTTTTTGCTATGTTGATAGTTTTGTCTTTTTGACATTGCCGACAAAAGGCTCTAAGAGAGTGGATAAAGTTTTAGCCAATATCCAAAAGCCTAGGGGTAACAGGTGTAGACTATCCTTGACAAAGCAAAGTGGTCTGTTAACCATGTACTTCCATGCTGATCGATATTGGATTCCCCTAGAGTGAACCCAGAAACTAAGTCAGTTATTAAGACCAATCATTTTCTGTTCATAATGTTGCATTATCCTTGGTGAAGGTAGAATGTTGCTCAATGGAAGGCACGTTCCTGTCTGGGAGACATATGCAGAGACATCTATAACATCTCTATTCATATAGTCCAGTGGGGTATGCCTCAGGCCATTTACACCCACATGGACTATTATAGAATCATACTGGCACCTGGTCCAGTGACCTGAGTACCTGCATGATATTGTGGATCCTGGCTCCAGATAGACAACTAACCGTTACCTTGTCCTTGTCCAGCCTGGTGTGAGGATTATCTTTGTTCTTGGGGGACCATTGGATGTAGGCTTATGTGTAGTGTTAGGTGTTGCATTTGGTGTGTGCCTTAGTGATTGCTAAGGGTAGATGTTACAGTTTGACTGCTCAGCTCATGAGGTCTCTGAGGTTTGAAGAGGTTTTTTTTTTGTAGTGCCGTAGTGTAAGATGGTCTATTTATATAGTGAGCGGGATGTGTTAAGGATGTAGTGCGTGTATTCTTGACAACATTGTTTGTAATGAATATTTATCTATATACATATACACTTTTTCGACAATCAGAAGATCGAACCTGTTTAAGCGAACGTGCACTACAATGACAGTACACTTTCACAAAAGCCAATTCACCGAAGCACATTACAGTGGGGATAAGGAAATATATAATTTTCCCCACTGTAGTGTGATCTCGGAGTTAGTATATTTAAGTAGGGGTGTGTGGAAGCTGTAGGGGATGCAGGGGGGGCTTGCCCCTTGCAAAATAGTGTTTAAAGTAGTTTGTTTTGAATCTGCTTTTGCAAAAGTGCACTTTCGATGTTGTGCACTTTCGCTTAAGTGGGTTTCTACGTTTCTTGTTCGAGATTGTGAAATTTCAATCAAGAAACATAGACCCATATATATATATATATATATATATAGATAGATAGATATAGGGAGAGAGAGACAGAGAGAGAAAGAGAAAGCAAATGATAGATATAGAATTTGTATATATATGCAATGCTTTTTCAAGATGGGAAAATATGTTTTAAGTGTTTTATTACTTTTTCCTTTTTACTTGTACAGAACATTCTGTAATTTGCTAAACAAAATTGACAACTTTGCTAAAAACAATAACAATCAGGTTTAAACTGTCAACAGAAAGGCTTGAAAACCATTCTTTGATGTGGTTTATTTTTTCATTTCCAGGGTTAAGCTCTATATGACCTATTAGGTTCATAGGTTCATAGGTTGGTACTAGGCTATCAGCCCTAGGGCCTATACAAGCCTAGCCATAACAATTCCCTGGCTATTTCTTCCCACATTATTTACTTTCCTGGACCCATGTCTAGCAGGGCGACTGACGTGATCCCTGAGGTGAATTTCCTTTCTCCCATCCAATCGTCAAGGTTCCTCTTGAAAAGGTCCAAAGAGGCACTCTGCTTGACATGTATGGGCAATCTATTCCAGAGTCTGGGGAGTCTCTGGGTCAGGAACCTATCCCTCCAGCATGTTTTGTTTATTGTGATGACAAGGTTTAGATCCCTGGAGCGTGTAGCTCTGAGGGATTGGGATTTCTTTAAGTGTAGCATGTCCAACAGCTCTGGGTTTGACATGGCCTTGTATGTTAAGCAGAGATCGCCTCTGAGTAGATGATATGCGACAGAGTATAGCTGGAGTTTTTAAGGCCAGCGGGGCATCTGCTTTAGGCCTGTGATTTTTTAGTGAGGTATTTCTGAGGCCTTTCCAGTTGTTGCAGATGTCTTGAGAGGTACATACCAAATGGGGTGTTGTATTCTATAATGGGTCTAATGAGGGATGAGTACAGTGGGACAATGACCTCCTTTTTCTGGATGAAAAGCCCTTCGTGATGAGGTGTGCCACATAGAAGGATTTCCTGACTGTTGTGGTGATGTGGTTATCGAAGGTGAGACCACTGTCCACCTGTGTCCCTAAGTCTCTTATCACACTTTCTGTGTTTAGTGTACTGCCACCTATATGATAATTCATGGATACATGTATAACAATACATTTCTTGGCATTGAGCTTGAGCCCATGGCTCTGGCACCAAGCATCTGTTTCTGTAAGGCCCTTTTGTAGAGTATCCACATCATTTGGGATTCAATAATGGCTCCCAGTTTGCAGTCATCTGCAAACTTTGTTAGCCAGAGTCCCTTAGTGTTGACCTGTACTTCAGAGAAATAGATGCCAAACAAGAGCGGCCCCAGGACTGAACCCTGAGGTACTCCACTTGTCACTTGTCTGGAGCTGGATTTGGAGTCGGCTACTTTTACAGTGTGGGTTCTATCAGTAAGCCATTTAGCAACCCATTGGGTGACATAGGGATTAATGCCCAACTTAGTAAGTTTATCTATGATTCCAGAGTGGGGATGGTGTCAAAGGCCTTGGCAAGGTCTAGATAGGCTGTGTGGACCACCTTACCCTTGTCCATGGCTCTGGAGACTGATTCAAAGAAGTCAATCAGGTTCAGGAGACATGATCAGCCCTTCACAAACCCAAACTGGGTGGGGTCCAGTGTTTGAAGATTGCCAATGTCTTTGTTTATAAGTTCCATGATAATACGCTCCATGGCCTTGCAGATAAGGCTTGTCAGACTGATGGGACAGTAGTTTTGGGATCCAAGGTGGATCCCCTTGTGGATTGGGATAACTGTAGCTCTGCGCCACTCAGTGGGCACGAAACCTGAGGTGAGGCTATGATTAAACATGACACTTAGGTGAGGTGCCAGTTCATATTGTAGTTCATGTAGTACACAGCCCGGGATGTCATCTGGTCCCATGGATGCTGTATTCTTGGCTTTAGAGAGTGCGTTTTGTACCTGTGTGGCCGTTATTACTGGAATTTGGCAATCTTCCGGTATTGAGATGGGCCATTTATGGGGTGAGAGGGGGGTGAAGTTGGCACTGAATCGATCTGCCAGGATATTGGCAATATCCTTCGGATCAGTATATTTAATGCCATTCTGTTTTAGCTCAGAGCAGATCTGAGCATTGCCATTTAGATTCTTGACATAGTTATAGAATGCTTTGTGGTTGTCTTTGGAATCTTTGGCAATTTTATTTTCGTATTGTCTGATTTAAACAAAGTATATGTTTTGAGCAGGGCCATAAACAACAGCATATTAAATAAAGGACTCGGTGTCCCATATTTAACTGATATGTAAGCAATGAGAAAATTATATTCATTTGATATAGATATAGATATAGATATAGATATAGATATAGATTAGCTATAGATAATTGATATAGGCATAAATTAGACACAGCTGTTGATATAGACATACATATAGATACAGATATAATATAGATATAGACATAGATTATAGATAATTGATATAGACATAGATTAGATGTAGCTATTGATATAGCCCGAGATATAGATATAGATATAGATATAGAGATAAATATAAATATCATGTCATTCAATTTAAAATTAAGCATATCTTCTGTTTATATTTCTATTTGAATTACTCTGTTTTTCAAAAGTGCTTTCTGTTGCATGTGATAACTCATCATTAGGATTTCATCTTGCATATAACATTTTGCTGTTGGTGCATTATATATTCTGTTTACAATTATGTCATGTATCCATAAGTTTGACTTTTAGCCAGACCTCATAACTACATAAGGTATATACTGTTTTAGTGTGAAATTTAAAGCTGGCATGCATTTAAATTGATTCATTCTGTTTTAATAGCTGTACTCCATATTGCAATGCTCATTAGGAATTAAAAAAATGCTGACATTTCCTATATGTTGTTTTTAATTTTTTTTTATCAGATAAAAAGAAAACTGTTCATCTTTAGATTGTACCAAAAGAACCAGAAAACAATAGTTACAGAATTATGTGTCAGAAAGTATGAATAATTACAAGGTTTTAGTAAGTGAAACTTAGTGCCTAGTGTCCAGTTATTATATAAGGGACAGATAAAAGAAATTAAAAACATACTCTCAAATCCTTACAAAATGGTCTGCTTTGAGATGTCTAGTAGAGTCCATTCCACGGTCAGATGGAATTTATGCCTCTTTGTCTGCTATTTGACAATTCATTTAACAAGGAAAAATAAATTAATGTTTTTCTGCATTAATAAGTGACTGCTTTGTGAATTTGTTTCTTTCAACAGGAGTTGGTAGGAGAATACATAACCAGGTAAAGAAAAGTCCCTTACAGTATTGATGTGCAGATCTCTATGTTTAAGGCACTGGAAAAGAGCATAGCTTCTAAGATTGTTTGTACTTCCATAGGAAAGTGAAGCTCTTGGCATGTGGATTCTATCTGGTTGCACTTTTAGGTGATCAGCAGTTTTTGTTCAAACCCAACAATGGTGTTCCAAGCTTTCTTAAATATGGTATGAGATTGTTATTGGTTTATTTACTTTAAAACTTCAACACTCAGTTTTTTTTCTAGTATAATTACCACTGAGAACCACATTCAGACACAGTGTCTTTTCCATTGGAGCCCTCTGGTACCTTTTTCACTG
This sequence comes from Protopterus annectens, assembly GCF_019279795.1. Lineage (NCBI taxonomy): Eukaryota > Metazoa > Chordata > Ceratodontiformes > Protopteridae > Protopterus > Protopterus annectens. The sequence continues at coordinate 31,786,706 of NC_056748.1, forward strand.
TGTAAGTGTAACAGAATGCTTAGAGGTTAATTCAATGGCTCAGGTTAAGCAGAAGTCAGTATGTGGCACTACAGCAGCTGGAATAGATGACCTCTGAGCATATGCTGGATGTGAATGGTCTATTGTTAGATTGTATTACATTACATAACTCCTACTTTGATGTTGTTTATGCAGAACTTTATAGTACAGAAAACAAAAACAGGATGTGACTGCCAGAAAAACACAACATTGAAAAGAAATATTTAAGGAAATCAAAGTTTTTGTTTACTAAATAGTAGAACAAATGTGCTAACTGACATATGCAGCCTATATACACAGATACTTGCAGTGCATAATACTTAGGTAGCAGTTACTCTTAAGTAAGAGATGTATTGAGTCACTGCTGTGGTCTACATATATATTAAATTTGTGAAATGCATGGTAAGGAAAATACAGAATAAATAGTGCTGAACCCTGATCATGTTTGTAAGAGTCGTGTACATTTAAGAAACAGCACAAATTAATCAAAAAGATGGAAATGACACGGGAGTGCAGGTGACAAGAAAGTGTTATGCTGATGAAGGTGACATACTATCTGCTTGTGTGAGAAAGATTAAAAAGAAAAGGGCTCAAATGACTTTGTATAACAAAAAAATAACATTTTGTTAATATTTGTAGTATAAAATGACTTGGGCAAAAACTATTGACCTCAATGAACAACCAATACTATTTTTACATAAAACTGTGTACAGCTAATCTGCAATTATGTAAATGTAATTAAAAAGGCATAGTAATGGTTAAACATTATGATAAAATTATATTCAGTGATTAAAGTTAATAGATAGAAAATAATCAGTATGAAGTGATTTACACAGCTGTACAAGTGAGTATGTTTTTTAGTAATATATAGAAACTATGACCAGCCCTGGTAACATAGCAGAATAAAGCTCTGACTGTGGTCTAGGTAAACTGGGATCAATTAGCAACTCAGGTGTCTGGCAGAGCTGGAATGGAGGATGGGTGTACCCATTATAGGGACTGTCCACCCGACCTAAAGTAATAATGTGCTGCCCACCCAGCCTAAAGTAATAATGTGCTGCCCACCTGACCTAAAGTAATAATGTGTTTCCCACCCAGCCTAAAGTAATAATATGCCGCCCACCCGACCTAAAGTAATAATGTGCTGCCCACCCAGCTTAAAGTAATAATGTGCTGCCCACCCGACCTAAAGTAATAATGTGCTACCCACCCAGCCTAAAGTAATAATATGCCGCCCACCCGACCTAAAGTAATAATGTGCTGCCCACCCAGCCTGAAGTAATAATGTGCTGCCCACCCAACCTAAAGTAATAATGTGCTGCCCACCCGACCTAAAGTAATAATGTGCTGCCAATCCAGCTTAAAGTAATAATGTGCTGCCCACCCAACCTAAAGTAATAATGTGCTGACCACCCAGCCTAAATTAATAATGTGCTGCCCACCTGACCTAAAGTAGTAATGTGCTACCCACCCAGCCTAAAGTAATAATGTGCTACCCACCCAGCTTAAAGTAATAATGTGCTGCCCACCCGACCTAAAGTAATAATGTGCTACCCACCCAGCTTAAAGTAATGATGTGCTACCCACCTGGCCTTAAGTAATAATGTGCTGCCCACCTAGCTTAAAGTAATAATGTGCTGCCCACCCAGCTTAAAGTAATAATGTGCTGCCCACCTGACCTTAAGTAGTAATGTTAGCACACAGTACAGCAGGACTTAGGAAAAAACCTTTGTGTAGCACTCAGTGTATATGATACTGCTTGCTGTGGATCCACTATTTGCCCCCTTTCCAAACCCACCAAAGATTAATTCAAGTTTGGGGGTATACCAGTGGCAAGTACACATTTCCATGTCCCCTTTCCTTCAATCAGGTAGTATTTGGGAAAAGGATATAGTCCTCGGATAGTGCTAGGCAGCTGACAGGGGCAGCTTACTGAATGAACAGAGAAAGTTTCTGGGAAATAAATGGTGTAAAGGGAAAATCAAATCACTTTCCATGTAACTTTGTGTGGAAGTCTTTCAAGTAAACGGTGGCCTCCTAAACAGAAAGGACAATCAGTGTTCCAAAGTAAAATTCCCTTATTGTAAAAGTAAGCAGACAGAAGGAATTCATTAACCCCTTTTGCACCACATACAGATAGCACCACAAAAATTATTTGGTGTATGCTAAAGTAAACAGAAATGCACCATAGTCTGTCCATGCTGAATGAGCTACTTGTGAACATATTCTGACCACTAAACAACAATAATAAACAAAAACTGAGGGTAATGCTACTCAATGCCAGAAGTCTAAACCTCAAAATGCACGCACTCAAGGCTCTCCTTAGTATGGAAGAAATCGACATATGTGCAGTGACAGAAACCTGGTTCAAGGCTCCAGAGAGCACCCCAGCACTACCAGGCTATAACTCCTACCATACCTTTAGGTCCCAAAACCAGGACCGAAACACAAAAGCAGGGGGTGTGTCCATATTCATCAAGAACACCCACACCTCCAGGTTAGTAGCACAGCACGCGGAATCTGAGACCATCCAAGTGCAATTGACAGCGGGTAAATTGACTGTTCAATTTATAGCTTGCTACAGATCTCCCACCTTGTCTCAGGACCCTCATGCAGCATTCCTGAGAACATTAGAAAGTATGAAGATTCTACCCAACACCATGCTACTGGGTGACTTCAACTATCCAAACATTGACTGGGAAAACTACTCAAGCTCAAATGCCCTAGCCCAATGCTTCCTTGAGTTTATAAACTCAAACGCCCATGAACAGCTGGTCACCACTCCCACAAGAGGTGACAACATACTGGACCTGGTCAGCACCAACATGGGGAACCTATGTTCCACACCTGAGGTAAACTCATCATTGGTAAGATCAGATCACAAACTAATCACACTGGACATCCACACCCCCCCCCAAGTCAAGGAAATCAAGGTAAAAAACTTCTCTAAAGCCAACTTCACACTCCACAAGACCGGGATGGGAAGTTTCAAAGCTCTCAATCAAATGGAAAATGATGACCCATCGGCAGAATCCTTTACAAGTGCATTCTATGAACACCTTCAAGAATGCATGGATCGAGCCATCCCAAGTAAAATCAAGACCAACTCCTCAAAAAAGAGGAAGCCAGTCTGGTGGACCCTGGCCATAAATAAACTTTACAACAGAAGGAGGAAACTCCTGCAATATAGAACAAAATCCCAAAATAAGAAGGCATCTCTGATTAACATCAGTAAAAAACTGCGCTCCCTCATTAAATCATCCAAGGCCAACTTCGAAAGAAAAATAGCCAATGACTCTAAGGATAACCACAAGGCCTTCTTTAACTATGTCAAGAGACTAGGGGCAAACTTTCAGATATGCTCCGAGCTAGTGCATAATGGCCATAAATGCACTGAACCAACCGGCATTGCCAACATCCTGGCTGACAAGTTCAGTACAAACTTCACCCCCCCCCCTCTCCACCAAAGGGGCTAGCACCCATCTCAGAAGAATTTGGCGCTCCAGATATCTCAGACACACAAGTAAAGACAGCCCTTGCAAAGGCCAAAAACACAGCATCAATGGGACCAGATGCTATCCCAGGTTGTGTCTTACACGAGCTTCAAAATGAACTAACCCCCCATCTCAAATCACTATTCAAACTCAGCCTCTCTACAGGCTATGTACCCAAAGAATGGCGTACAGCAACAGTCGTGCCACTCCACAAAGGTGGTGCCACAACTGACCCTGGGAACTATTGCCCTATAAGCTTGACTAGCTTGGTCTGCAAAGCCATGGAATGCATTATCATGGAGCTCATTAACAGGGACATTGGGAACCTCCAAACACTGAACCCCACCCAGTTCGGCTTTGTTAAAGGCAGATCTTGCCTCCTGAACTTGGTTGACTTCTTCGAAACAGTCACCAAGGCCATAGATGAAGGGAAGGTGATCCACACAGCATATCTGGACCTCACTAAGGCGTTCGACACCATCCCACACTCAGGAATCATAGACAAACTCACCAGCTTAAATATTAACCCCTATGTCACAAGATGGGTTGCCAATTGGCTCTCAGACAGAACCCACATGCTAAGAGTGGCAGGCACCATGTCTGACTCTAAACCAGTCACAAGCGGAGTCCCACAGGGCTCAGTCCTGGGACCCCTCCTGTTCGGTATATATTGTTCTGAAATACAGGCAAAGGCGGAGGGACTGTGGCTAACCATGTTCGCAGATGATTGTAAACTGGGTGCAATAATTGACTCTCCAGCTGACACAGACATCCTGCAAAAGGGTCTCACAGAGACCGTGTCAAAGTCACGGCCTCAAGCTAAATGCCAAAAAATGCATAGTAATCCCATTTGGGAAAAACAAAGTACCTACAAACTACCACATAGATGGGAATCCACTAAGTACAGAAGAAGTAATTAGGGACCTGGGTACCCAAGTAGATAGCATGCTCTCCTTTGATAACCACATAGCCAAAACTGTCAGGAAATCCTTCTATGTGGCACACCTGATCACAAAGGGTTTCTCATCCAGATTCAAGGATGTGATTGTGCCCCTTTACTCCTCACTCATTAGGCCCATAATAGAGTACAATGCCCCATTCGGGATGTACCTCACTAGACACCTGCAACAACTAGAAAGACCACAGAAGTACCTCACTAAGAGGATTAAGGGCCTTAAACAATTAACGTATGAAACACGACTAAAAAAGCTCCAGCTCTTCTCAGTCGCTTACCGTCTGCTCAGAGGTGACCTATAGGTTCATAGGTTCATAGGTTTATACTAGGCTATCTGCCCTAAGGCATTTATAAGCCTAGCCCAAATTATTGTGGCTTACGCCACCCCTTATATGAAAAAATACTGTGCCCATTAGTTTGTTGTGCCTCTGTCCAGCAGTGACCCAGAGATGATTCCCGGGGTAAACCTACGATCTCCCATCCACAGGTCTAGATTTCTCTTGAACAGAGTCAGCGAGGTGCTCTGCCTCACATGGACCGGGATTTTATTCCACAGCATAGGGAGTCTCTGAGTGATAAATCTATCCTCCAGCACGTCCTATTTATATCCGTGCTAAGGTTTAAGTCGCTTGCTCTAGTGGTTTTGGTGGATTTGGATTTTTGAGGTGGAGCATGTCCATTAATTCCGGGTTGGACATGGCCTTGTATGTCAGGCACATGTCACCTCTGAGCAGATGGTATGCGACTGAATAGAGCTGGAGTTTCTTCAATCTGGCAGCATATGACAGATTTTGGAGTCCCTTTATCCTTTTGGTGAGGAACTTTTGGGGTCTCTCCAATTGCTGCAGATGTCGGGTGAGATACATCCCGAATGGGGCATTGTACTCGATCATTGGTCTGATAAGTGAAGAGTACAGGGGAACAATGACCTCACTAGATCTGGATGTGAATCCCTTCATGATCAGGTGGGCAATGTAGAAGGTCTTTCTAACCACTTTAGCAATGTGAGTGTCAAAAGAAAGGCCACTGTCAACCTGGGTCCCCAGGTCCCTGATAACCTCTTCTGTGCTTAGTGGATTGCCACCTATATGGTAGCTTGGGGTTACCTTGTTTTTCCCGAAGGGTATGACTATACATTTTTGGCGTTTAACTTCAGGCCATGGCTCTGGCACCAGCTATCTGTTTCCGTGAGTCCCTTCTGAAGGATATCAGTGTCCGATGCACTTTCCACTATGGCCCAGTTTGCAGTCATCTGCAAACTTTGTCAGCCAAAGTCCTCCCATGTTGGCCTGTACTTCTGAGAAGTAGATGCCAAACAATAGGGGCCAAGGACCGAGCCCTGTGGGACACCACTTGTGACCGCTTGGAGTCTGACACAGCGCCAGCAACTCTAACCCTGTGGGTTCTGTCCTTAAGCCAGTTTGCAACCCATCTTGTGACATATGGGTTTACATTTAAGCTGGTAAGTTTTTCTACAATACCCGAGTGGGGTATTGTGTCGAAAGCCTTTGCAAGGTCAAGGTAGGCTGTATGGACTGCCTTTCCCTCATCAATGGCCTTGGTGACTATTTCGAAGAAGTCGACCAAGTTCAAAAGGCATGATCTTCCCTTGACAAAGCCAAACTGGGTCGGGTCCAATGTCTGCAAGTCCCCTATATCTTTGTTTATGAGCTCCATTATGATCCTCTCCATAGCTTTGCAGACTAGACTTGTTAAGCTTATGGGGCGGTAATTACCAGGGTCCGTAGAGGCGCCACCTTTGTGGAGTGGGACCACAGTTGCCGCACGCCACTCCTTGGGCACGTATCCTGTGGTAAGGCTGAGATTAAACAGCTGCCTTATGTGTGGGTTTAATTCCTCATTTAGCTCGTGTAGCACACAGCCGGGGACACCATCCGGTCCCATTGATGCTGTGTTTTTAGCTTTAGAGAGAGCAGCTTTCACCTGCGCATTTGAGATGTCCGGGAGGCTACACTCGGCTGGGATAGTTATCTCTCCTTTAGGGGGGGAGAGGGGGGTGAAGTTTGCACTGAACCTGTCTGCCAGTATGTTGACCTATAGGGCCATGTCAAACCCTGAACTAATGGACATGCTTCACCTCAAAAAAACGAGATCCCTCAGAATCACTCGTTCTAGCGACTTGAACCTATGTACAACAATAAATAGGACATGCTGGAGGGATAGATTCCTGTCCCAGCGACTCCCCTCACTCTGAAATAGAATCCCAATCCATATTTGACAGAGCTGCTCTCTGACCCTCTTCAAGAGAAATCTTGATGAGTGGATGGGTAATCGTAAGTTCTACCCTGGGATCACTTCAGGAGCCCTATTGACAGAGGCCCAGGTTACTAATCTAATGGGGAGGTGAAAGCCATCACTCTGTGGCTAGGCTTATAAATGCTCATGGGCAGATAGCCTAGTACTTACCTATGAACCTATGAACCTATGAACCTAAGCACCACTGGAATAAGAGCACTGCCTGTGGCTGATGTACCACCCTTGGTGTGCCATGCCACTTAGATACACAGCCTTCAGTTGTCATCCCCTTGGTCCCTTGGTGTGCCACGCCACTTAGATACACAGCTTCCATGTGTCAGAGATGCCTTTAATAGGAAAGAAATGTGGGGGTGAGAGATTCTTAGCAGATTACATTATTGAAGTTACCCTATAATTAATTTAGCAGTACAATACCATGGTTAAAAGCAATACACATGAGGACAGGAAATCTAATACTTAGCATTTTGTCCAACACATGGCACATTAGAATTTTAATTAAGGGGTTGCCATGCAGTTATATGTACTGTATACCAGCTACTTAATAGATAAGACTCACACACACACACACACACACACACACACACACACACACACACACACACACACACACACACACACGCACACATGCGCACATGCGCACGCGCACACACACACACACACACACACACACACACACACACACACACACACACACACACACACACACACATATATGCATGTAGTCATTTAGTTAATGGCTGTACACTGTAGCCACACATAGTAAAAGTTGTTTGATTGGACAACATAAGAGTGAGATTCAGCAATAATAGAAACGTGCTTGCAGTAAGTAGTACATGTCAAACATTCCTGATGTAGTGAGACAGCAGTTCTCCAAGAACACTACAGCCATGGACCAATGTCATGCTGTGCAGCTGGGCATGTCCTATAGTCCTAACATTAGAGCAGCAGCAACATACGTCTGACCATAGTAATGGGTTCCTGGAAGGGCTTGGTACTTCAGCCCTGATGGCTACCTGTACTATATAGTTGTGTTTGTGGCTGGCCTTTTTGTACTAGTGTGATTCATGAATGTATGAGATTGTGCGATTTTCCGTGGTCATGAACCTGGAAACATTCTCATTAACATCCAATTACAGGGTAATGAGACATGGCTGACACCATGGATGTGTACATGTATTGGGCCTCACTACCATTGATCCCAGCAACTGGCTGCAACGCCAGTGCTTTCAGTTTGGGGTGTGTCGGGGTTCTATTCTTGACTGTGAATGCTAAAACCTGCTTACTTTGCTGTTAGCGATCTGTATATGGCAGCATCTGATTTGTTTTACAGCTGAAGGGTGTCTGCACTCATACACTGTATATGTATTTGTGAACTGCATTGCAGTTTCCAGCACTCACCTGAAGTGCTGCACCTTACAACATACATACATACATACATACATACATACATACATACATACATACATACATACATACATACATACACACATACATACATACATACATACATACATACATACATACATACACACATACATACATACATACATACATACATACATACATACACACACACACATATGTTGTGTTACACACAGTCGCTTCCAAAAGTCATGACAAATTGTGAGTCTGAACCGTGACAGACTGTGATATGTGTTTTTCATTATGCACCAGCCCTACTAAGATTGGACAGCTTGTACTGAAAGAGTATAGCTATATTATTTAGCAGCGAGGCTAGTCTTCCAATGTTGTTAATGTCAATAACTCCAGTGTCAGTTTGGTAGCTCATATTATAAGAATTACTTTGCAGGTAGTGTTGAGACAAGTATTAAAGACAGTTATCATATACTTCAGAAGTTATATTATTTTACATTAGTTAAAGGCATGTTAACATGTAATAGCTCGAGGTACAAGAGTAATACTAACACACATATAGGTTCAGCATATGTACATCGACATTAATGAGGTAAGTGATCTAGACCAGGCACAGACAATGGAGAAGGAGGAACGGTGTAAGCAGAAATAATCAAGAAAACATAAGTAGAAAAGTTCTGATAGGGGAAAGGCTAGGTAGGTTAGATTATATGGATGGCACAGTGGTGCAATGGTTAATGTTGCCTCACAGCAATAGGTTCTCTGGTTCAATTCTCAGCTGGGGTGCCTTCTGTGTGGAGTCTGCATGTCCTCCCTGCATTTGTATGGTTTCCTCTGGATACTACACTTTCCTCCCACATTCCAAAGACATGTGTCCGGAGCATTTCTCCCCGGGCTTCCATTGAAAATAGTTTCTGTTCTAATCAGATTTTCCTGGTCAAGAAATGTTAAATAAAATAAATAAATGATAAGGTTGGTAAGGAGGGGGTATTAGTAGGTAAGGTTTAAGGATACAATTTAGTTGGTGGAGCAGTAGTGAAGATGAAAGAAAAATAGACAGGCCTAAGAAAGTTGAAAGAGCCAGAGTAATTGATAGAGAGACTGGCAATGGAAGAGAAACACAAAGGTGCGTTTAGTCAGAATGGGAGCATGAGCAGAGCCACGAGGAAGTTAGGTGCTGTTTTAGGTTGTGTCTGAAAGGTGCTAATGTTGTCTTGTTACAGGGTGGGATGGGTGGAGTTCCATTACTTAGCAACACAGATTGATTAAGTGAGCTGCCTGTACTGTAATGAGATGTGATCCTGGTCAGTAGATATTTGTTCCGTGAGTGGAGATTCCTAGGAGGGAGATAGTGTTTGAGGATGTTTTGTAGTGATGAGCAGATGTCAGGTTTGTGTATTATTTTGTGGACAATAAGTAGTTGGGAGTAGGTAAGGTAATTAGGTAGTTTGAGCCAGTGAGGTTGCTTCGGTGCTGGGCAGTGGTGTGAACAGTTTGGTAAGTTTGATGCAAACTAGCTATTTTATTGCAGCAAACATCTAGTTTATTTTTTAAGGTGGAGTGAATGTTAGTCAGGATACAAGGGCGCCCGCAGGCAGGTGCAAGGGGGTGCACTTGCACCCCCCTGGAATCGGCTGACTATTATAATTTTAAAAAAAAGTTTTTTTTTTTTTTTTTTTTTTTTTTTTTTGGACGTTCTTCTTTAAGAAGAAAGAAGTCCGTGCTGACATCATGTGTTCTTCTTTAAGAAGAACGGTCGCGGGCATACTGACATCATCGCGCACATATTTTCGAGTTTTGTAAGCGGGAAAGCGGATGGACGGTTTTGGGGTTTGCAAGTGGAAAATGGGACCACGAGCGGGAATTGAAACGGACGGATTCGCAAGCGGGAGGAAACGAGCGGAAGATGGGACACTTAATTCAGAGTAAGTGTGTATCGCACTGTTTCAGTTTGTTGAGGTGAGTGGGTTGTATGTTGGTAAAGATGGATGCTGGCTGTTAACTTCCAGTGAAAACGGCTAGGCAGCCACCGAATGAAAATTGCAGTTCAGTTTTATTTCCTTATTGTGGTGTTTGTTTTGAAAAAGTACTTTTCTTGCAGGTGATGCGTTCTTCGGCGTACCTGACTGTTGTGTTATAGCTCTCAACTAAATAGGGACACATCCAGAAATAATCAGGGACACTTTTTTAAAAAGACAGTACTGTTAACCTGAGATGTTATTAAAATAAGATAATGTGAATTGATATATAGTGAAGTAAAACAAGTCTGTAACTCCAATTACTGTCATTATATAGTAGGTGTAGCTCACCACCATTTCTCCAAATGTCACTAGTCTTAGGAGGAATTAATAGGGGCAAAGATAACATTTGTGACATAGTCGGGGACATCCTGGAAAATCAGGGACAGCTGAGAGTTGTATATCACACTACACTGTTGTTAACTCTTACAGGAGCCATAGAAAACGTACTGAAAGTGTGAGTTTTTGTTAGTGTTCTCAAGTTGCATGAATCAGTCCTCGAAAATCTTGAATCATTGCACACACAAGGATAATGAATTTACGTTAAGTGCAGACTCTTTATGTGCACACGCATTTATATATATGTATGCAGGTTAATGTTTTCATTGTGCGATTTATCCATTCATTCTTGGATACCTGCTTTATTCAGTGCAGGAGGTGATGAGCGAGTTTGGGCTTATCTTGGCAGTCAGGAAGTCCAGATCTGGGTGTGATTCCAGTCCACTGCAGGGCATGTTTTTTACCAGCATGCTTGCAGGCAATTTAGAGGATCCCTCTTTTTTTTCAAGTATCAGTATGCCTTTGGAAATTGGGAGAAGAGCGGAGACCCTGTGGAAAACCCAAATGGATAAGATAAAGGATAAACATGCAAATTGTACACAGAGGGCATATCGACTGGGAACTGAACTAGAAAACCAAGTGGTGTGAGGCAGCAGCACTAGCCACTGCACCGCTCTGCCACCATGGACCTCCAGTTTTATTCCATGTATCCTACAGATGCAGTTGGCATTGTCATCTCGCAGCAGGAAGTTTTCCAGTTTGATTCTGGACTTGGGTGCCTTCTGTGCAGAGTCTGCATGTCCTCCGTGTATTCTGAGGGTTTTTTTGCAGGTGCTCCAACTTCCTCCCACATTCCAAAGACTTGCAGTAGGGTAGATTGGACACTCTAAATAGGCCATGTGTGTGAGAGATATGGAATGACGGCCAAGGCAGGGCTAGCCTCCTGGCACTGTGATCATTGCCTGTAGATGACCGTCACTATTGATGTGGCACTCTGACCACCATGTGCAAAAAGGAGGTAATGGATGGATGGACAGGAGAATTGAGAGGCCTGTAAATTGCCAGTAGATGTCCATTGTATATGGTGTGTTTGTGTGTGTCTGTCTGTACATATACATGCATCCTGTCTAGCACTGGTTTCTGTGTTTTGTCTGCTGATTGCTAAGATAAACCCTGCTTCCTTAGTGATCCTGACTAGGATAAAACATGTCTCAGAAGATGAATGAATGAATGGGCCTTAGTAAGAAATTCATGCTTTGCTCGGAGCAGCATGGGTAGTAAAACCTGTTGTCCATGGCTTAGTATTATTTCTGGGAAGTGGACTGGACTGAGAAACTTTTTAAGTGTGTTCTGTTGTGGTTATTATTATAATGCAAATGGTACAAAGAAAAAAGTGCATAAATTACTACGAGGTACTACAAATACCTTAGAAGTTAAAAAGCAAAGCTACTTATCCACCTAAATCTTGTTTGTCTCTACTTGCAGTATTTCTCTTGTCTTTAAGCGTTTTATTTTATGCAGTCATCTGGAGTACGTTTGCTGAGATTAGTATCTCATCAAAGTTTGTGGGGCTTTATAACAAATGTCCCTGACGTAATTCTAAGGCATTGATATTACATTAACATTGTTAGCTGTCAAAGAGGGTGCAAGGATGCAGCCTGTCTGTACTTCACAAAAGTCTTTTTGGGTTTCCAAAAGTCATTGTATCAGTTTGTTTTATTCATAATAAGTCCCATGCCTGTTAACATGGCTAACATATATACAAGTGGTTAAGTGAAAGTACTGCATAGATGAAGCTGGGAGATGTATCCGAGTGCTATATAGGTGGGATTTTAGCATGAAGAATGTGGTCCAAGTTTGGGAATAGGGATACAAATGCATTAACAAAGCTAGTAAATAAGACTGGAGGCAGTCTGGATCCTGATGCTTGCCAGAGGAGACTGAAAGTGGTTGAGAGAGAGTGCTGTTAATCAGTACTTTGTAGATAGATTTTATGGTGTGCAAAGAGTAAAATTCTTTAGAAAGGTCATTGTAGATCACTGTTGCCTATTTTTCTGCATCTGTATTTCTAAGGAGACTGCTAATGCATGTGAGTAGCTGTGGTCCTTTTAAACGTCGTCGGTAGTTTGTAAAGAGAGTATACTTGCAGAAACAGTCTTTTAGTTGATTAGTCATTTTTTTCTGGTATTTTACAAAGCTGAGAGTAATGAGATGGGTCTCTATTATTCCAAGTGATTTTCCCCTGACCAAATCTTAGCATGGTCTACAAGTCCAGAATGAAAAGCTTTAAGTGTTGGTCAGCTTCAAAAAATATGTTCACAACTATTCAAAGCAAGTTTCCATACTTCCAAAGCACACCAACAGAAGCAGGCACTCACATACACAGACATAGACATGTATGTGCAAGCACACACACACACACACACACACACACACACACACACACACACACACACACACACACACACACACACACACACACACACATTTTAGTCAACCTGGTAGACATATAGAAAAATATGTGGAAACATAACCAGGTGGGAGCTAGTATTTGTAATGCAGTATGGGGGGGGGGTGCATATAGTAAATGAGTGGATCGGCTAAATGCGGCTGGGGTTAGGGTGACATTTTCTGTCACTTGACAAAGCCGAACTTGGTAGGATCTAGTGTCTGTAGGTCCCCAATGTCTTTGTTTATGAGCTCCATGATGATCCTCTCCATAGCCTTGCAGACTAAGCTAGTCAGGCTTATGGGGCGATAATTTCCAGGGTCCGTAGAGGCTCCACCTTTGTGGAGTGGGACCACTGTTGCTGTACACCATTCTGTGGGCACATATCCTGTAGTGAGGCTGAGATTGTATAGCTGTTTTATTTGAGGGATTAGTTCCTCTTGGAGTTCATGTAGGACGCAACCTGGGACGTCATCTGGTCCCATGGAGTGTTTTTTGCTTTGGAGAGGGCAGCCTTCACCTGAGCATCAGAGATGTTTGGGAGACAGCCCTCTGCCGGGATAGATACTTGCTCTTTGGGGGGGGGGGTGGAAAAGTTTGCACTGAACCTGTCTGCCAGGATATTGGCGATGTCTGTGGGTTCAGTGCATTTTTTATCATTTAGAATCAACTCAGAACAAGTCTGGGAGTTGCATCCCAGGTTTCTAACATAACTGAAAAAAGCCTTATGATTGTCTTTGGTGTCCTGTGCAATTTTTCTCTCGAAGCTGGCCTTGGAGGATTTTGAGGGATTGTAATTTTTTGCTAGTACTGATCAGAGATGCCTTCCCTATTATGGATTTTGCTCTATCATATAGTAGCTTCCTCCTTCTGTTGTACAGTTTATTTATGGCAGGGGTCCACCAGACTGGACGCCTGCCTTTGGATGATTGGGTCTTGGTTTTGTTTGGGATAGCATGATCCATGCATTCCTGGAGATGTCCGTAGAATGCATTTATATAGGATTCTGCAGTTTGGGCCCTAGTTTCCACTGGCCCTGGGACCTTGAAGGATTCCACTTTGGTTTTGAGAAGTGAGAAGTTCGCTTTTGAGAAGTTTTTCACTGTGGTTTTCTGGGCTGGGGTGGGTTCGGGATGTGGTCATCCAGTGAAATTAATTTATGGTCTGATCTTACCAATGAGGGATATACTTCTGGTGTGGAGCATAGATTCCCATGTTGGTAATGATCAGGTCTAGTATGTTGTCCCTCTTGTGGGAGTGGTGACTAGTTGTTCCATAGAATTTGAGTTTATAATTTCCAGGAACCTTTGGGCTAAGGTGCTGGAGCTTGAGTAGTGCTCCCAGTCAATGTTTGGGTAGTTGAAGTTGCCCAATATAATGGTGTTCGGAGAGATCTTCATGTTCTCCAATGTTTTCAGGAAAGCCGAGTGGGATGCCTGACTTTGAGAGGGTGGTCTGTAGGATGCTATAAACTGAAAAGTAGTCTTGCCCACGGTTAGTTGCACATGGATGGTCTCCGATACTTCCTGCAATGCCACTAACCTGGAGGTGTGGATATCCTTGATAAATATGGAAACTCCCTCCTTTGTGGTTCGGTCCGGTTTTGGGGTCGAAAAGCATGATATGAGGTATAGCTTGGTAGTGCTGGGGTGCTCTCTGGAGCCTTGAACCAGGTTTCTGTCACTGCACAGATATTTATGTTCTCCATACTGAGGAGAGCTTCGAGTGCATGCATCTTGAGGTTAAGACTTCTGGCATTTAGCAGCATTACCCTTAGTTTCTTGTTCCTTGTGCTGTCTATGGGGGTGGGAGCCTTGCCTAAAAAAGGCACTATGGGGGTGGCAAGAGCCTTTGCCAATATCCGAAAGCCCAGTGGTGATGGGTGCAAGCCGTCCCCAGTGAAGCAACGTTGGCTTGTCGAGCATGTCATCCCAGGCTGACAGACACTGGATCCCCTTTGAATGACACCAAAATTTTAGCCAATTGTTAAAATCTATCATTTTGTCTTTGCACTGTGGCATCATTCTAGGTGAGGGTAAGATGCTGCTCAAGGTCAGGGTCATACCAGCCTGGGCTACATGATCATAGAGCTCCTCTGTCTCTTTTTATGTAGTCCAGGGAGGTATGCCTCAGGTCATTCACACCAGCATGTACAATGACTGAGTCATATTTGTATTTGCTTTGGAGTGACCTGAGTGCTTGCGTTATGTGGTGGATCCTAGCACCCGACAGGCAGCTCACTGTGACCTTCTCTTTATTCAGCCTGGTGAGCGGGATGTCAGTGTGTCTGACAATAGAGTCACCTATTACAAGGAGTATCAGGTTTGTTATTCAGCCTTATGGGCTGTGGCTGCTTGGCACACTGACTTTGTGGGCTATGTGCTGTGCATGTTTTGTTTTGAGGTAGCGTTTGCTTGGAGGTCTCTGTTGCATAGGTAGATTTTTATTTAGAGCCTCAGAGTATGTTTTTGTGTATTTATGTGTTTGGTTCGCTGATGTGTTGGGACTATGTGATACTGGAGCAAACTCAGACAGCCCTGGTTGAACTATACCTCTCAGTTGTCCATATCTTTGCAGAATGAATAGATATTTGCTTATTTTTGGTTTGTTCCTCATACAATGAAGTCACTAAATGAGACATTTGAGTTTCAGACATCATAACCTTCAGAAAATGCATGCTAATGCAAGACCTGTTATTCTATCAACTGTCAAGTTTATACAAGAGCAATTTTTAGTGGTGTTTGTATGTTCCCCCAATATATTTAGCCTTGTCCAGATTTCCTGCATTAAGAGGTTGAGAGGTATGTGCAAATCGCTTTGTAGAATTAGGAATATCCAAACCTCTCCATTGTCCCCAATTTTGGCTCAAAATGTTGCTCTCCCCTAATAATCCTTCCTCAAAATGGCAATTTTGAAAGAAAATGTGATTGAAGTCTCCTAGAATAATGGTGTTGGCTTAATGCATAGGGACACCATATTAGTTAGGTAGGAGATGTGGACTGATGGGGTACATAGAGGGGACCTATAGTTAGGTATGACACAGTAAGGAGTTTTGTTAATGCTAAGCTGGATGCAGAGGAATTCCACGCCATTATCTCACATAGCAAGTCTGGAGATGAAATGTTGTTTAAGAATATGTTGTTTAAGAATATGTAGACACCATCACCTTTTCATCTCTGGTGATAGGCCTGAAGTTGTGGCAGGTATTGAAATCCTGCATTAAAGGAGTGCTGCTTGTAAGGAGTGTACTTTTTAGCTTAGGCTCTGAAAAGGAAATTGGTTATTTTCTAATTCATAGCTATAAAAATTCAGTTTCTGAATGCAAACACACTAGTTAAGCAGCATCATGGTAGGGAGTACTTCAGTACAGAGAGATTCAACTATATACATAGCCATGAGTTCCCTTATACCTTTCTGTCAAAAGCAAATGCACACCATGTTGACAGAGTTTACAGTTGTTGTAACTTTGAAAAAATCAATCTGTTTATGTATTTCTTGCACTAAAGTTGAGGTGTGTGTGTGACAGAGAAATGCTCTAGTTAGCTGTAACAGGTGGAATTTATGTGCAACTGTTTTGTTTAGCAAATGGTATCATTATTGTGGTATAGAATTTTAAAGCAGTGTTAGCACAGCAGGTAGCATACATGCATCTTGATGCAAAGGGCTGTAGGTTCTATTCATACAGCATGTACATTTGTATTTTAAGGGGGTATGGTACTGCAGTTCTTAGTATGTCCTCCTTTGGATAATAACTATGAAACCTGCTTTTCAGCCTGCCACCCATTCCCTATTGCAATATATCAACTTACCATTTATTTTAATGTAGCACATGCAATTTATTCTTCAAGGGCAACAGGCACTAAATTTGTAAATGAAACACAGAAATATAAAGTTTTTTTCTAGCAACAACCTCTTCATTGGTTTCAGATCTCTTTTAATGTGGAATTATTCAGATGACTTTTACTTCTGCAGAGATTCTGCATACTGATTGATATTGGTGGATTTTATGACAGAAGTTTGAGTGTTCCTTTATGGTTGAAATGTTCTGAATTGGGCAGGCTGTCATTATTGGTTCATATGATTTGTTTCATTACTTAAAGGAAAGATGCTCAATTATAAATTTAAAACATGCTCTAACAAGTGGTGCTGTGTTATACAAGGGATATAATTCAATTATTATGTAGTATAATAGTCAGGAAGGTGAATCAAGAACTCTTGCATGTTTCTAAAATGTGTGCAAGGAGCCTATGATTTGGAAACGGGCCAAAGGTAAACTTACCCTGCCACTGGCCAGATGCATGTTCATGAAATGTGGGTTTCGATGCTGTTTCATTAAATGTGGGTTTCAAAGGTAGAGAAGTTTTAATGCTAAGTCTGTTTTCATTGTAAGACTATTGCTTTGTTTAGGTTTAGTAAATGTCTGTCAGTGTTTGTGCTATAAAATTTGAAATAAAAGTTGTAAATGAAATCCAGATATCTGCAGTCATTGTAGAAGTAAAGCATAAAACAAGTATGCACACAGATTTGAACAATTTCTATAAAATGGGGAGAAATAGCCAAGTAATGGGACACTGGAATGGCTGCGTGGGTGGGTGAGTGGGCGGGGCAGCATAGGGGGTGGGGCAGTGTGGGCGGGGCTTGGGTTTGCACCCCCCTGCAAAAAATCCTGCGGGCTCCCTTGTCAGGATGGTTGTTGCATAGAGAAGTGGTACGATGTTGCTGAAGAATTCCTTCAGTAGTCAGTGAGAAAGGGTTTGTTTCTGTAGATGAAGCACAATGTTTGATACGTTTTCTTGATGTCTTGAGTAATGTGTTGATCATATTTTAAGTTCTCAACAATTAAGACACCAAGACGCTTTGTGCTGGAAAATGTTTAAATTTAGGTATTATTTGCTGATATGATATTGAAGGATTGTTTCTTTGCTGACAGAGATTTGGGTAAAATAGCATTAATTTGTTTTTTAGCATTTACAAGTAGTTAGTAGTCATTTAGCCAAGCATCAACTGAGGAAAAGGAGCCCTGGGTCATCTTGTGGAGTTGCGGTAGATTTGGTGCAGAGCATATGAGCTTGGCATCGTCTGCATATTGTACTATGGAGGCCTCTTTGCTAGCTTTGTGAAGATTATTAGTGAATATGTTGAATAGTAAAGGGCCTAGAAAAGATCCCTGAGGTACACCAACAGTGACAGAAAGAAAGAGAGATCTCATTTCCATTTACAGCCTTGAGTCTGCTGGTGAGATAGCCATGGAACCAGCCAAGGGATGAATGGGAGAGTCCTAGGAAGAATAGTTCATGGAGGAGGAGTTGGTGTGAAACTATGTCAGATGCGTTTGACATGTCTACGAAGGGGGGAATACTAGGTTGTTGGTGTTTCTATTAGTGTTTATGATTTCTGTAAAACTGAGCAGAGCAGTAGTGGTGCTGTGGTGGGGTTGGAAACCACGTTGAGTGTTGGAGAGGACACAGTTATTGTGAAGATGGAAAAGCAGTTGGGAATGAATGCATTTTTTCAATATTGTGGAGAGTGGAGGTAGAATGACTGTAAGTGGGTATATGGAGAGGTCGGTATTTATTCCCCCTTTATGTAGAAACGTGGGATTTTTTCCAGATGGCAGGGGCGTAGCTTTCTGCAATTATGTTAAAAGTTTATTCAA
Organism: Protopterus annectens; assembly: GCF_019279795.1. Lineage (NCBI taxonomy): Eukaryota > Metazoa > Chordata > Ceratodontiformes > Protopteridae > Protopterus > Protopterus annectens. Next base: position 31,805,226 of record NC_056748.1, read on the forward strand.
ACAAAGAGGATATCCTGATATTATGATGGATGAAATAATGAATTATGTCATACAGCAGAGAGATACAAAATATAAACCATTATTAGGAGCAGGTGACATATTATTTAATAATAGGAACAATAATCCATCTACTAGCACAGTTGGTTCTAATTTGTCAAGAGCATGTATACTACAATATAACTTAACTGTTGACAAATTAAACACATTATATACAAATTTTGGCATATTTTAGGTAGTGATGCAGATTTAGTTAAAATTCTAGGAACCAAACCAAATTTTACATACAAAATGGGTAAGAACATGAAGATGCTATTAGAACACAGATATAAGGACAAGAAGCAGAATATAAACAAAAGCAACAAATGTGGATTTTGTAATCAATGCAAATATATATCACAAGACAGAGAAATAAAGCTCCAGAAAGGCCTTAAATCTTATATAAAATGCAAACAAGGGAACTGTAATACAAAAATGGTAGTATACATAGCAAGATGTGACAAATGTCCAAGTTTCTATGTTGGAAGGACAGAAAGATGTTTTAAAAAATGAATATATGATCACACCTATTGTATCAAGACAAAAGATAAGAACAATGCATTATATAGACATATAGATGCGAAGGGTGATGACCATCAATTTAAATTTAACATTCTTGACCTTATAGACACAGCTCCAAGAGGAGGTGATTTTAAAAGTTTACTGGCTTATAGGGAGACTTGGTGGCAAATATGTTTAGATGCCACCACCCCCCCTGGACTAAATGAATTTATTTAGACAAAATCATTAATATTACTGTGAAGATAAAAAATAATAAACAATACTATCAGTGGATTTATTATATATTTTTAAAAAAAGTTTGTCTTTTTTAACATTCAGATATATATTTAACAATTTTATATATATTATATATATCATATATTTTATTTATTTTATATATTTAATATTTATATAATTCATACTTTAAAAAAAACATATATATAATTCTTTTTAGAAAAAAATTCATACATTATTATACTCATCTATATATCTAGATGAAATACATTTACATACATTGAAAGAATTGAAATAGTTTACATTTTAATACTTGTTACGATATTTTATGGTCTTTCTGTTGTATTGCATTATATACTCTCCCTTTAATCTGTATATATTCAGTAGCCTGTTATATGCATCAATGCACAATGATGTATGATGAAAACAAAACATATATAACTTTTACATTTATATTTTTATTGATACTATTAATACTTGTAGCATGTTTTGTTTATTATTTTATTTATAACAATAGGATAATGTCAATGTTGCATTTTTAAGAGGTATGGACCTATAAGAAACTGTGATAGTGTTTTGGCGCCATAGAAGTTATTTAAACAACTGATTAATTGGAAATTTTAGTTCTGATGAAGACCAGTTGTAATGGTTGAAAGCGCTTAACTCTGTGGATTATTTTATTATTTTACTGTTTTTTGCTTGCTTGTCGTATCAGTCCGTGTCCGTTGTTCAATAAATGGTGAATTTCTACACAAGCGATTTTGTTGTAGGTGTTGGCACTTATTGGTGGATTCCGGAGGCGTCTTTTTTAATGCACAAAAATAAGCAAGATACAGACAAATGCTCAGACGGGAATACAAAAGCCTTCTAGAAATTACCTAACAATTAACAGTCTTAAAGTTACGTTACAAATGCTCACACGGGAATACAAAAGCCTTCTAGAAATTACCTAACAATTAACAGTCTTAAAGTTACGTTACAAACGCTCACACAGGAATACAAAAGCCTACTAGAAATTACCTAACAATTAACAGTCTTAAAGTTATGTTACAAATGCTCAGACGGGAATACAAAAGCCTTCTAGAAATTACCTAACAATTAACAGTCTTAAAGTTACGTTACAAATGCTCACACGGGAATACAAAAGCCTTCTAAAAATGACCTAACAATTAACATTCTTAAAGTTATGTTCTAGTATAACAGACTGGGTTTTGAAGTGGTGGCTGCTTGTGCTATGTGGTAGCAAGCAATGGACCGAATACTGTAAGTAAGTTGTAATACAACATTTTACAAAGATGTTACTATGTTGATGGAGGAGGAATAATGAAGAGTGCCTATATAACTGAACACTGTGCACAGATGAGGGCAGAATAGGCTTAGAGAAGAGATATCTGTGAATTTTCAAAAATAAAAACTCTATGCAAAGTCAGATTGGCTATCACAACGTGTACTACATAAGGAATAGGATGAGTTAAAGGCTGGACTGTAGGTATCAGACCTCAGAAGATGTCACAAGGGAGGTTTTACCTATCACTTATAAACTTGTAGCTGAAGTTTCTACAGAAGCTCTTGAATTAACTATATCCCCTTAATAAAAACTGAAGAAGGACTATAAAAACTTTAAAGATTCAAACTGATTCAGTCAACAAACTATTTATTCTGATTCAGTACACACACACACACACACACACACACACACACACACACACACACACGAAAAAACTCATATTGGGTTCTTAGGAGTATAGAATTTCAGCCATTATACAAAAGAAAGAAGGTTTATTGAGATTGTAGATCACTTGTTACAATAAACTGTTTTGTTTGCAGCCAAAGTAACAGTGTATATGTAAGGATTCTGGACAGGGTACAATACTGGCCTGTTTTCCTAGGTGGTACACATCTAATATTAAATGCAAGGAAGCAGCATAGAACTTCATAAGGGCTCTCATAGATGCCATGTGAAAAATCAGAGGAACTAATAACTATGGATTGAGTAGATAAGTGTCATGGCAGTTTGTTGTACAGGTGTCTATGATGGATGTCTGCTGATACATTTACAGAGTGACCAGAAATCATCTTCATGGGGTCAGTAACAGCTGAAATGATAACACAGAAGATATTGATCAGGTCTTTGATCATAACCGGCTTATGTATCTAGGACATGGAGGTAAAAAAAATTCAAGAGTTAAATTGTGACACCCATGTTGAGACCATATAATTTTATTTATTTATTTTATTTATTTAACATTTGTTAACCAGGAAAGTCCGACTTGGAACAAGCCAATTTTCAGCGGAGGCCCGGGGAGAAAAGCTACAGATACATGTCTTTGTAATGTGGGAGGAAACAGGAACACCCAGAGGAAACCCACATGAACACAGGGAGGACATGCAGACTCTGCACAGAAGGAACCCAAGCCAAGAATTGAACCAGAGAACCTCTTGCTGTGAGGTGACAATGTTATCACTGCACCATTGCACTGTCATAATAACAGTAATGAGCAGAGAGATCTAATTATGACTCTTTACAGTGCATGGAGTTTTATCTGCTCCATGTACTAGCATCTACAGGGGGAAATGTGAAATTTAAAAGCCATAAACAGTGAGTGAGCTCATGCAGAGAGCAGTCAGAATGGAAATATCCCCCTGAAGAACAAATAGTTTTAAAAGTTAGACACTTTACTGTTCCACACTTGTTTTTAATATGTCTGACAGAAGAGTATCTTAGAACATTTAAAGTTGTTAACTTATCACTGTTGTTCTGTGAAGGCCAGCAGTGCCTAAAACATTTAAAGCTGTTAACTTCTCACAGCTCTTCTGTGGTGGCTAGCAGTATCTAACAGACTTTAAAGCTGTTACCTTCTCACAGCTGCTCTCTGAAGGCCAGCAGTGTCTAACAACATTTAAAGCTGTTAAATTCTCACAGCTGTTCTCTGAAGGCCAGCTGTATCTAACAGAATTTAAAGCTGTTACCTTCTCACAGCTGTTCTCTGAAGGCCAGCAGTAGTTAACAGCATTTAAAGCTGTTACCGTCTCACAACTGTTCTATGAAGGCCAGCAGTGTCTAACAGCATTTAAAGCTGTTAAATTCTCACAGCTGTTCCCTGAAGGCCAGCAGTATCTAACAACATTTAAAGCTGTTAAATTTTCACAGCTGTTCTCTGAAGGCCAGCAGTATTTAGCAGCATTTAAAGCTGTTACCTTCTCACAGCTTTTCCCTGAAGGCCAGCAGTATCTAACAGCATTTAAAGCTGTTACCTTCTCACAGCTGTTCTCTGAAGGCAAGCAGTATCTAACAGTATTTAAAGCTGTTACCTTCTCACAGCTGTTCTCTGAAGGCCAGCAGTATCTAACAGCATTTAAAGCTGTTGCCTTCTCACAGCTGTTCTCTGAAGGCCAGCAGTATCTAACAGCATCTAAAGCTGTTAAATTCTCACAGTTGTTCTCTGAAGACCAGCAGTATCTAACAGCATTTAAAGCTGTTACCTTCTCACAGCTGTTCTCTGAAGGCCAGCAGTAGTTAACAGCATTTAAAGATGTTACCTTCTCACAGCTGTTCTCTGAAGGCAAGCAGTATCTAACAGCATTTAAAGCTGTAACCTTCTCACAGCTGTTCTCTGTAGGCCAGCAGTAGTTAACAGCATTTAAAGCTGTTACCTTCTCACAACTGTTCTATAAAGGCCAGCAGTATCTAACAGCATTTAAAGCTGTTAAATTCTCACAGCTGTTCCCTGAAGGCCAGCAGTATCTAACAACATTTAAAGCTGTTAAATTTTCACAGCTGTTCTCTGAAGGCAAGCAGTATCTAACAGTATTTAAAGCTGTTACCTTCTCACAGCTGTTCTCTGAAGGCCAGCAGTATCTAACAGCATTTAAAGCTGTTGCCTTCTCACAGCTGTTCTCTGAAGGCCAGCAGTATCTAACAGCATTTAAAGACGTTACCTTCTCCCAGCTGCTCTCTGAAGGCTAGCAGTATCTAACAGTATTTAAAGCTGTTACATTCTCACAACTGTTCTCTGAAGGCCAGCAGTATCTAACAGTATTTAAAGCTGTTACATTCTCAGCTGTTCCCTGATGGCCAGCATTATCTAACAGCATTTAAAGCTGTTACCTTCTCACAGCTTTTCTCTGAAGGCCAGCAGTATCTAACAGCATTTAAAGGTGTTACCTTCTCACAGCTGTTCTCTGAAGGCCAGCAGTATGTAGCAGTATTTAAAGCTGTTACCTTCTCACAGCTGTTCTGTGGTGACTAGCAGTGGCTTCTGTTAATGCTCTGACATAAAACTAAAGCTTAATACTGCTGTGGGGTGCTTAGCAAAAACTGTTAACTGCTTTCCTGATGTTAAGAAGGAGCTGCAGATGTATCTTTTTATCCTGAATTTGAGTGTAATTATGGCTGGTACTCCATGCACTATATAAGGAATGGCTTGCCTGAACAATCTGTCAGTCATCTACTATTCACAATTCAAGTTAAGTAAAGTTAAGATATTTATTAAGGAAAGCAGTATTTTACAGTTTACCTCTATAGTAAACCACACAATCACTAACTAGATGAAAAATTTACAGAAAAATAAATATGTTAAAAAAGATAAGCTGCTGTGTCAAGCAACTGCAACACATCTCTATCATTTTATTTTTGCTTATCATCGCACCGTGCACATAACCTGATGAACGGTAAATAGCCAAACTGTTTCAGAGACTGGAATCTTACAGTACACCTTTAATGTATGAAATGGTGACTGGAAATGACATTTAAAGTAGTTAAAATATTTAACAAGCCAATGGCTTCCAAACATTTCCAGACAACTTTTTATAAAGAACCACTTGATATGAAGGTGACATTATGGAAGAAACTCCACTTATACATACCCACTGGGTGGTGAACCTCCAGGTCCTAAACCTAGGCCATACAGGCCATACATATGGGTGGACTTGTAACAGAAGAGACTAAAATACCACCAACTGATTTCAAAACACAAAGGAGATGACAGACTAGACTGTCAATCAGGGCCAGTTTCAGAAGGTGATGACTGAACAATTCCTTATGCCAAGCAGGATCGCATGTCAGAGCTTTGGAAACAGAGATGGCTGAACATAATCAAGCCGTATTACTGAATGAAAAGGTCCTGAGTGACCAGAGAATGTCCTCAGTAGTTAAATCTATGATGATGAGAGTATATTTTTAACAAGAAACAGTACAAAAGTGACTAAAAATAAGAACCACGTTTTTTTAAACAGTAGGTAATGCAAGTAGTATAAAAATGTTGCATGACCATATAATAAAAAACAGACCAGTCTTCAGACTAAAATTACACTGTATAACTGGGGTTCAGGGGTGTTGGTTGACAGATAGCAATGCCAATCTCAGCTAATGACATGTGCATTTAAACAAAAATCTGAAGTGTATAATATTAGGTAACATCCTCTGTTTAGGCTTATGTTATTTATTTTACATTGGTGATAACTTAAAAAGGGAAGAATATAGAATATGTAATAGTTCACATGTGGAGCTGTGTATGTACTTATTGGCTGGGCACACCGACAGGTAGTGTGAGTAAAAGACAGACTGAATCATAACTCTGGTCTCCATTTATTTATTAATGTTTTACTGTGAATGTGCATTAGGGAAAATATACAACGATTATTCTCTTGAGAAATAGCACTAATTTATTATAATAGCTTAGCTCATTTTCAGCAGCCATCCATCAAAGAGTGATGAAGGGGCCATTAGCTACCTATCTATATCCTGAAAATGCCTGCTTTCCATTAGCAGGCTTATCTAGATAAATTGCAGGCATTGAGGCTTGTGTCAATAGGCTAAGCTGGAAAACTTAAAAACTTCACAGCGGTGTCAAAAAAAAAAATTACACACACCACCCCCTAGTTAATACATTTAATCCTTCACTAGTGGTTTTGGGATTTCAGTTGCCAAAAACAGCACTGAGTCATTTTAAAAGTGTAGTTCGTAGGGGTCAGCTTAGTATCAGTGTTGACAGTCCCAAGGAAGCTGTCAGTGATTTGTAAATGATAATGACAATCCAAGAGTTTCTCTTCATTTCCTTACTCTGTCTTCTTTCTGCTTGCCATGCTTAGTTGATATATTAATGTTATTTTAACTGCAGAATTATATATTGGGAAACATAACATTACAGGAGTACTGGTTCTTGTAAAAGACCCTTCACCAAAGTATTAAATTATAATTTTAATGAGCAAAACATCACAGACGCTAAAACAGGAGGCAACACCCCCAGCCCACAACTACACTGCATCACTCATATGAAGCTTACATCTTACATTTTGAAAAAGAGGAATAAAAGAAGTGTAACCTAGTAGTGTAGACCTTAGTTTTTGCAATCTGATAGTAAATGGTTCTCGTTTTCTTTTCCTGCTTGGATTCCTTTTGTTGAAGACTCTGCATGTCTTCCTTGTGCCTATGCAGTGTTTTGCCAGAGTAGGTTTTCTTTCATACCCCAAAGACATGCTGATTTGGCAAGCCACCAAACTGCCCAGAGATATGTAAGCAGTGTGTGAGTCATGTTTGTTTGTGTGTGTGTATGTGTGTGTGAGTGTAAGTGTACACACACCCTTATGTGCATCTTGCAATCAACCTATATCCTATCTAGGATTACTTTCTGCCAAATGCTGGGAGCTGGGAGAGGTTCCTGCTCCCCAATGACCCTGAATAGCATAAAAGGGTTCAGAGAATGAACAAATGAATGAATGAATGAATGTGAAATCACTTATGTGCTAGTACCAGGATCCTATCTCAGAGTTATAATAAAAAGAACAAGTAAATATTTAAATTAAATATCCAGTTTATATTGCCATGCCATTTCCTAAAAGGAGAGTGTTGGCTTTCTTATTCATTGCCAAACAACCAACCAAAGTATATTTTTTTCTTCTCTGGGTAGATAATGTGTTATGTGCCAGGGTCATGTGAGTACAAAACTTTTTAGGTGACTAAATGCCCTAATACATAAATCGTCCAGGAAACTAAGAACCTTTCCAGGTTATTCACTTACCTGCTTTTGTTAACCATGTTTGTTCATCTAGAAAGGCCTATTTTCAGTGAAGAATTAGGGAAATAAGCTTATTGGATGCAAAAGTCCAAAGTTAACTTATATAACTGAAGAATTTATTAAAATGTGTAAGCACAGCATTCAAGTCTATATGTAGTATTTGTAGTATTTGTAGCCCAGTAAGTGAAAAATATAGCTCAATGTCATTCTGGACAGAGATGGCCATGGATAAGAAACGTATTACATAGCAAGCTGTATTTGATAAACGAGGATATGACATTCTGGCTAGGAGCACGATTTAACTACTGGAAATATGAAGTGTCTAATAAACTATATATCAATACTGTTTAATGCTGAATTCTCAGACTATCAAAATCTATAAATTCAAATAAGGTAAAAAACAGTAAAGCAGCACTCTATTTATTCAATAATCACAGGATAAAGCTTTCGGGTAACACCCTTCATCAGTATATTGATACCATGTGTTCACAGTATAAATAGCCATTTTACTAAGAGCACATGACACAACCAACCAATAAAAAGTTAATTCAAATCAATTAACTAACATTCATAAAACTTTAAGGACATGCTATTAAATAAAACATTTTCATCAACATTTTACTACATTTACTACTGACATTTTTTCATATTTATGCAAGACATTCATTTATATTTCTTTTGTTTGGCTACTAATATGGGTTTTAAGCTAACCATGTTAGTAATACCCGGATATTTGTCTGCTTCTAACATAGTTATCCATCTATATTCAATTATATCCAACTTATTTACAATATCCCCACCTCTCATGTTTACTTATAAAACCTGCAGTACTTTAAACTTAAATTTGTGTGTTGGTCCTTTTTCTTTTAAGTGCTTGGCTAATGCATTGGTCATCAGCATTCTTCTAACTTCTGATTTCTGCTCAATTATACAGTCTTTCAAACGCCTAGAGCACTTGCCTACATATAATCCTGCACATACCATGCAGGTAGCCTATCAATTCAGTAGTACAAGTTGCGTGACAGTCTATCTTATAAATGTCCTTACTTATAGGATGTTTAAATTCTAGTTCACTACATATATCTTTACAGCAACTACAATTATAGCATGGCACAGTGCTATTTTTATTTCTAATTACCACTTCCTTATTATTCAAACTAAAGTCTTTATAACATAAGTCTTCCTTTAGATTCAGACAATTCCTGTTTGCAGATCGTGGCTTTTCATCTACAATAGATCTCAGTTCTGGCATACATAACAGTATACGCCAATTTTTATGTATAACATTCTCTATTTCCTTACTTAAATTGTTTTGGGATGTAATATATCTTGGCTGATGTTTACTTTCTTCAATACCTATATGTATTTGTGGGATGTCACTAAATACAGGGGGTGCTATTTTATCCCTTTCTTCCAATATTTCTCACATATTTTTATATACCAAAGCCTCATTATATCCCCTTTCCTTAAATTCCTCAGCTAATATTTCCATTTGCTCCTTACACGTTTACCATGTTTGTGTTTAATCTACTTGTTCTTAATAATTGACTTTTCACTGTTCCACGGAACACATGCTTAGAGTACATGCTTCTGGCATGAGTGTACCTATTAACTTGCACATCCTTTCTATATACTGTTGTTTCCAATTTTTTCCCTTCTCTATATAATAGTACATCTAAATAACTTATTTTTTCTTTACAATAACTCATCTTAAATTCTAAGAATGTTGTACTATTATTTAAATATTCAACAAATTCTAATACATTTTCAACATCTCCACCCCATACCAAAAAAACAATCGTTCACAAAACATTGATAAAATTGAACATATTGCTTATACAAATTCTTTTCGCCATAAATATATTCTTCTTCCCATTGATTCAAAACAATATTAGCATAGGTATTGGCCATGGCCACACCTGAAACTTGCAAGTATGGATTACCATTAAACAGAAAAACATTATTTGTTAAAACCATTTCTATCCTACTGCATACAGATTCTATGCTAATTCCATTCATTCTTGTCTTTGCACACAGGAATTCATGTACTGCATCTATACCATGCTCATTAGGTATTACTGTAAATAATGAGTTTATATCCACGGTCACCAATAAATATGTGTCACTAATCTTTCTATATTTATACCATTCATAAAGTTTCTTCAAAAAGTCATTAGTGTCTTTAATGGATCTGGAACATAATGGTAAATACTGTTTTAAAGTATTCTGCACATATATAGATAATGGTTCAGTAATCCATCCCCTACTTGATATAATTGGTCTCATAGGAGGTTCAGTAAGGGATTTATGCAGTTTAGGTATACCGTATATAAAAGGAGTGGTGGGGTATGTAACCGTTAGATAGTTGAATAATTCTATAGAGATATTCCCTTCTAGCTGTAAGTCATACACAAACATGTTAACTTTAGATATTATCTTCATAATCTCAGCAAAATTAACTTCTTTAAAAGTTTTATCATCATTTAAAAAAATGTTCATAGCTGCAATATACCTATATTTATCGTACAACACTATTGCTCCACCTTTGTCGCCTTGTTTAACAATCAGATTATCTGCTGTTTTTAAATCACATAGCGCCTTATATTCATCATACTTTAGATTAAAATATTTTTTATTATTAGGATACTTTTTTTGTTTCTTATATAACAACCTTAAATCCTCTTTGCATGCATTCAAAAAGGCATTCACAATAAGACAATGCACAGGCATATAAATACTAGACTTCTTATGTTTTAAATTCCCCACAGTTGCTTCAGTCTTAAAAAAAACAGCTTCAAGCTTATATTTCTACAAAAAATAGGTAACTCTGTTAATCCATTGACAAGACCTTCACTTCTAGTTGGTATGAATTGTAAGCCTTTGTTAAATAGTTTTACATGTGCATCTGTTACAACAAAACTTGAAAAATTCACTATTAGCCCATTATGTACAATACTTATCTTCGGCTCAGCTTGCTGGAAGTTTGTGGGCTGTCGTTTTTCCTCTTTGTTGTACTCTGATTCCAGTGCTGCGAATGCCCTCTTGATTCTGTCCATTTTCTTTGCTCTACCAACTCCGGTAAGTTTAAAGCCACTGGTCTCAACTGGGAAGCCCCATTTTGCTGTGTTACGGTTGCTACGCCATTATCCACTCTTCCTTGTGCTGGAATCCTTGACGTGCTGACATTCTGGGGTTGTATAGCCTCTATTTGTTGATTTGCTGCTTCCCCTGTCATAACGTTATGTTCCTCAGCATCTCCATCTGATTGACTCAGTATTCCAATCACTCAGGGCCGCCCTTCTTCATCCCCATTGATTGCTGAGCTCAAAGAGCTAACTGGATTGATTAAATATTGTCTATCAGCCGAAAAGGAGTCAAGCCTATCCATACTTCCTTTTCTCAGCTGATAATTAACAGATTTACTATTATTTTGATTATTTTTAAATCATTTTTGGGCCAAGAAAAAATATGGCCTTGATTGAAGTCATTAATGTCCCTTTGCAATTTACGGAGTTTAGTTGTTTCAAGCCTCTTATCCAGCATATTTAGTCTGTCCAGCATCTGCTAGTATTGATTAGAGACACTGCTGAAATCATTCAATGTTAATATTTCATTTTCTAATTTCATTATTTCCTCCTTTAATTCTTGCTCTATCCTGGTAAAGAACTGGTTCATGAGAACCATATAGTCCATACTAAGCTTCAAATTCAGTTCTTGCCATTATTTCAGCAACTCAGGATAAGTATTGGCATAAGATGGAATTTTCAGTATTCTCAGCCCCCTTGGAACTACATCCAGCTCCAAATAAGCATTAAAGCTCAGCCACTGCCATTGGAGCTGCTTAAAAGATTGCACTTTTCTTTCAGGTTTTAACAATAATGTTTCTATGGTAATGAACTGCTGAGGAGCGGCTCTCACATTACCGTCACCATTTCCCATTGCAGTAAGTAAGAGGGGGTTGTCAGATAATTGTAGCAAACTTCGAACAGAGTTCCTTCCAATATGAGCAGTTTGACCATCTCCTTTTCCAATTTGCATAGGTTGTGTCATCTATTTCTTCACAAGTGTCCACGGCAGGCTCAAAAAACACCAGAATATGACTGTACACCAATTGCAAAAAGTTTGCTTGTAATGCCACATTGTTTGCATAGAGCAACTTTGTTGATCTGTTCCCTCTGACCTGTTTGTTAATGTAGTCCATAACCAATATGCATACCAGTGAGCTGAGAGCAGAACCCTGTTGCACACCCACTCCCACTGGGAATCGCTCTCTGAGATTGACCACTGTTTGTACTTGAGTCACTGGAACTTTGTATCCAGCCAGCACTAATTATTGCAGTGTTTCTGGGAGTGAACCACTGCAGGGCTACCCAAATATTTTTTCTTGTGACCTTCTGAAATGGTTTCTGTGAGTCTAGGAATTCCTAGTTGGACTTTTTATTCATATCTAACATCTTCTCAGCTCTCTGTCATGCTATAAATATTGGGTCAAGCTGTGCTGCATCATAATCTAAATCAGAACTGTTCTTTTTCCATCTAACTTTCCACTACTCTGCGTATTAGTTTATAAGTCACCCTCTCCAGAACTTTCATGCAGTGTGACAGGAGTTTGCTATCTCTATACTACCCACAGTTGCGAATGTCCACTTTGTTCTTGAACCCTGGCAGTAGTATATTTATTCTCCAGTCATCTGAGATGTCTTTCTCTCCATACTGCTGTGATTGCCTTCATGATCCATTTCTCCCCACCTCACCCAGCATCTTGATCATATCTTCCATGATCTGATCTGAACCTGCTGCTTTCCCTGTCTGCATTTTCCTTATTGCTGTTCTTACTTCTTCTAGGGTGCACTACTCTTCCTCTTCTTTCATTGCAGGTTGTGTCTGGAGCAGTACAGCACAGCACAGCTTCTGAGGGGTTTTCTTCACTCAAAAGCTGCTGGAAGTATTCCTTCCATCTGCCTTTGATGTCCTATGGACTGGTGAGCAGGTCGTTCGGACATCACTAATGAAGGGTGTCTGACTATCTTCTTTATCTTTCTGTATTTGCCTTGCAACCTGATAGAGTTTAATTGTGCTATCTAGCTATCTACTGAGTAACTTTCCAGAAGCTGGTAGAGCCCTCTGATGCCTTTCTCTTTGCTACTGCAACTGCTCTCTTAGCTTATTCATTAGCCAGCCAGTATTCACTGTTATCTTGGTCTGCCTTTTCTATCTCCCACTTTTTCCTGCACTCCTTCTTTCTTTTTATGACTTCTTGGACTAAAGCATTTGACCTGCATTCCTTACATATGCTGTTTTCAAGTACTGCCAATCTTCTTCAACTCCACTTATTTTGTCATCTTCTCGGGGTGCTAGAGCCTCAAATAATTCTTTAAACTCTTGTGTTTCCTTTCCAGTCAACTTTCAGGTCTTCAGTCTTGTCTCTGTTGACCTTAGAGCATTCTCTGACCACTGCTTGCAGCTGATTGTAGTAGCAAGCAGTTTATGCTGTGAGCTGACTGTTTCACTGACTTTGCAATGTCTGATCTACGCCAATGTCTTTTCCTTACTAGAAGGAAGTCTACCTGAGTTGCATGTTGGACACGCTTGTATGTGATCGTGTGACTGTCTCTTACTGATCGATGTGTTGGCTACTATCAAGTCATTTGCCAGACAGAAGTCTAGAATGGCCTCTCCTTCTTTATTCCTGTTACCCCCACCCCATGTGGACCCAGACAGTCATCATATTCTAGTCTATCTGTCCTCATATGTGCATTCAGGGCACCTTTCATGTTATCCTGCTTTATATAGTAGGTGTTGCTACTGATGAATTCCCTTTCTCCTTCACTGTCGCAACCCTGCTGTGGGGCCACAGGCTAAGATTATGAATACTGCCCTAGCCTTACACTGGAGTCTGACTGATATGTGTCTGTCACTAATTCTGATGACATCTCTCACTGCCTTCTGAAGCCTATCCATTATTACAATTCTCACACCATTCCTAGTTTGTCCCCCCTCCTAATTAGTGGACACTAGAGTCCAAACCAACCCTTCAATCTTATCCCCTGGATACATAGGATGTCCAGCCTCCTCCTTGCCATCATGACATCCATTTCCAAGCTGTATCCAGTCAGTGAACATATCCTTAGTAGCAATCCTTAGTTAATGTTTGGCAGGTTGATTGATTTTACTTCTGGCTTTCACTGAACACAACTATTTCAGGTAACCCAAGTTAGGCAGCTGGACACCAGCTAGCCCATAGCTTATTGATTCAGGGCTGCTGGGCTTTATGGTGGGCATGCACTGGCCAATAGAAGCACATAAACCCTTCCCACTGGTAGCATGGGTCCATAGTGTAGGTTGGGTCCTCAACTCAATTATCAATGGTAAATACTCATGCCCATTTGGTTACATTAGTCAACCCAACTAAATCACCTAGAACCATATTTTACTCCATTGAGTGGTTAGCCCTGACATGTTCTGTAGTCTGTGGTCTGTGTTCTCCTATCTAGAAGATATATGGCCACCAGAACTGATGCTTAAAGCAACTGGTCTATACAACTCTCCCCCAATAGGCACCGTATAGAGTCTGTGCTGCTGCCTATAACTCCATTCTTGGGTGAGTTTGAGGTGGAAACACCCAGTATGTTCTTTGGGAGGAACTGCACAGAGACAAGGGGAGAGCAAGCAAACTCCATAGAGGCATTGGCTAGGGGTCAAGATCAAACCTTGTACATTGTGCATGGGAAATGCCTTAACAATTATGCCAATTGGTTTCTCTCTTTTATCTTATAACTTTTATATGATCACTGGCTACAAAAAGAGTGGGATTAGTTCAGAGCCCAAACTATCTTATGTCATAATGCCTACTGCAGTTATACTATCTGGACTCACTTAACTATAAGATGATGGGCAAAAAAAAGTCCTCTCTCCAAGCTGAGTTGAGGAGTTGAGAACCAAATAAAAGCTCATCTCAATGAATTAAAGACCAAAAAAGAAAACAAAAATGACTTCTGTTTAAAACTGGAACAAACTATTTTTGCTACAAATGTAAAAACGGGCTTAACTATTTGCTAAAATCGAATAAGTGGCTTGCGACAGTTATCACACACAAAGAGCTTCAGTAATTCAGCTCAGACTGCAAATGCAGTACAGCATTCATCTCACTCCCTGACATCCTAGCTCATGGTAACCACCCTGCTTTCCCCACCGTAACTTTTTTCTGGATCACTTGGATACAAAAATCAAGAAAACTACTTTATATCTATCATATGATATCTAAAAATAGTGTTTGGCATGCTTATATTTTTTTAACCTTATGGAAACATAGGCCTCCTTATGAAACTGACTATGTTCAGGTCAGCAACTGTTTGTGTGCATATTTGCTGACATCATCAGGTCCAAATATATAGAAAGTTCTAAACATGAAGGGGGGAAAAAAGATGACATCCTTGCTTAGATTAGCAGAAACATTTAGGAAAGAAGTAGGTGTTTTCAGGTTCTGGTTAAAATCAGAAGTAGACAAAAAACAGACAGTAACAAAAACGCTAAAAAGCAAAACAGCGTAAACATCAGAATGAGAAGAAAAGAAACCTGTAAAGCCTACAATTATAGTAGAAAGTATGGAAGATGGTCAGAAAAACATGCTCATTAAGGTTTGGTGTATGAATAGCTAATGTAAGGTGAATTTAAACCAAAAGATGATAGGTTCAATATTGTAGACCTTATGTATGAGGATTTATAAAACTCTGTAGATATAGTGGGAAATGCAGACAAATGTAGGTACTGCAGCACAGATCTAGAAACAGTTTCACATCTTGTTGACTGTCGATGCCCTTACGGTTGAGGGTCTGGTAAAGAGCAGTACAGTGGTAACATGGTTACACTAGGGATTCTGTAAATATTATAATATACAGTTAGTTGAGAGGCACTGGAAGCAAGAACCACAAAGGACTTGTGAAAATGAGGAAATGCTAACCACATGAGATAATCCAAAGACAACAATTACGAAAGTAGAAGCAAGAAAACTAAATAATTTAGTTGAAAAGGACAGAAGTTGACGACTATCAAAACAGCTACATCCCATGACAAAAGAGTGAAACAGCTATAGATAATGACTATAGTGCTTCTTCTTTCGGCTTTTCCCGGTTAGGGGTCGCCACAGCGGATCACCTTGTCCGCTCATGATTGGCAGTGGAGGTTTACATTGTCAAGTTGCCAGCCCAGCGCCCAACCTTCCGCAGAAGACACACACATGCACACACACACCTAGGGCCAATTTAGAGTGTCAAATCCACCTGCAGCATGTCTTTGGGATGTGGGAGGAAACCGGAGCACCCGGAGGAAACCCACGCGACCACAGGGAGGACATGCAGACTCCACACAGAAGGCACCCAGCCGAGGATCGAACTGGAGAACCTCTTGCTGTGAGGCGGCAATGCTAACCACTGCACCACCGTGGCCGCCCAATAATGACTATTCTGTACATAATGACTATAGTGCTTAATGTACAGAAAGATATAAAAGTATTTAATATCAAAATATGCAAGGTAAAACTAAAGCAATGTCATATAAAGGACCCAGGTAGTTTCAGCAGTAGCAGGAGCAGCTGAGCTAATAAAAAATAATTTCTATGAGTATATAAATATGGTAATTACATACATGTAATACGTAATTACATATGAGCTACAGAAATAGAGAATTCTGGATACAGTATAGGTGCTGAGAAGAGTATTCTGTACATAATAACTATAGTGCTTAATGTACAGAAAGATATAAAATATTTAATATCAAAATATGCAAGGTAAAACTAAAGCAATGTCATATAAATGACCCAGGTAGTTTCAGCAGTAGCAGGAGCAGCTGAGCTAATAAAAAATAATTTCTATGAGTATATAAATATGGTAACTACATACATGTAATACGTAACTACATATGAGCTACAGAAATAGAGAATTCTGGATACAGTATAGGTGCTGAGAAGAGTAGTTTTGGCAAGCATAGGTTCATAGATGTATACTAGGCTAATGACCACTAGTGCCCTTATAGGTTCATAGGTGTATACTAGGCTAATGACCACTGGGGCCCTTATAGGTTCATAGGTTTATACTAGACTAATGACCACTGGGGCCCTTATAGGTTCATAGGTGTATACTAGGCTACTGACCATTGGGGCCCTTATAGGTTCATTGGTGTATACTAGGCTAATGACCACTGGGGCCCTTATAGGTTCATATGTGTATACTAGGCTACTGACCACTTATAGGGTTATAGGTGTATACTAGGCTAATGACCACTGGGGCCCTTATAGGTTCATAACTGTATATTAGGCTAATGACCACTGGGGCTCTTATAGATTCATAGGTTGTTACTAGGCTAATGACCACTAGGGCCCTTATAGGATCATAGGTGTATACTAGGCTAATGACCACTGGGGCCCTTATAGTTTCATAGGTTGTTACTAGGCTAATGACCACTGGGGCCCTTATAGGTTCATAGGTGTATACTAGGCTAATGACCACTGGGGCCCTTATAGATTCATAGGTTGTTACTAGGCTAATGATCACTCGGGCCCTTATAGGATCATAGGTGTATACTAGGCTAATGACCACTAGGGTCCTTATAGGCTCGTAGGTGTATACTAAGCTAATGACCACTGGGGCCCTTATAGGTTCATAGGTTGTTACTAGGCTAATGACCACTGGGGTTCTTATAGGTTCATAGGTGTATACTAGGCTAATGACCACTGGGGCCCTTATAGGTTCATAGGTTGTTACTAGGCTAATGACCACTGGGGCTGTTATAGGTTCATAGGTTGTTACTAGGCTAATTACCACTGGGGCCCTTATAGATATATAGGTGTATACTAGGCTAATGACCACTAGGGCCATTATAGATTCATAGGTGTATACTAAGCTAATGACCAATGGGGCCCTTATAGTTTCATAGGTGTATACTAGGCAAATGACCACTGGGGCCCTTATAGGTTCATAGGTGTATACTAGGCTAATGACCACTGGGGCCCTTATAGGTTCATAGCTGTATACTAGGCTAATGACCACTGGGGCCCTTATAGGTTCATAGGTGTATACTAGGCTAATGACCACTGGGGCCTTTATAGGTTCATAGGTGTATACTAGGCTAATGACCACGGGGGCCCTTATAGGTTCATAGGTGTATACTAGGTTAATGACCACTGGGGCCCTTATAGGTTCATAGGTGTATAATAGGCTGATGACCACTGGGGCCCCTATAGGTTCATAGGTGTATACTAGACTAATGATGACTAGGGCCCTTATTAGTATATCCTAGATGTGACCCACAAATTTGATTTATATAGGGGTGATTTTCTAACTGCCTCTGTTCATCACAGACATAGATGCCAGACCAGGTGTGAATTTCCAATGACCCACCCAGTGATCAACTGTGTCCTTAAATAAGGATAGAAACGAACTTTCCTTCACAGGGACGGAGAGCATATTCCATAGAATGGCAATTTTCTGAGAAATATATTTGTGTCTGGAACATGTCCTATTTATGTTGCCAGCAAAATTTAGGTCTTTTAATCTAGCAGTTCTGATGGTGTTTGTTTTGTGGATGCACAAAAGGTTCATCAAAACAGGTCCCAGGGATGACTTGTATGCCAGGCAAGGATTACCCCTCAGAAGTCTGTATGATACCAAGTGAAGAATTAGGTTTGCAATCAATATAGGACATAGTGTTTACTCACTGTATTCTTTTTGTAAGGTACCTTTGTGGACTTTCCATTTGCTGCATGTGTCTGGCCAGGTACATACCAAAGGGGCATTATACTTTATGTTGGTTCTGATAAGGGCTGAGTACAGTGGTGTGATGACCTCTCTTGACCTAGATGCCACGGCCTTGTTTATAAGTTGAGCAACATAAAAGGATTTTCTTACTATCTTGGACACATATTGGTTGAAGGCTAGGTTACTACCTGTATGAGTTCCATATCCCTGACTAGTGAATTGACTTTTAGGGTTTTTTATTGATGATGTGGTTACCCAGGGTGGCCGACTTCCCAAAAAGTACTATAATTCATTTCTTGGTGCTGCATTTTAAGCATGGTTTGGCACCAAGTGTTTGCCTGTGTTAGAGCTTCCTGAAGGCTGTTCTTATCTTGGGTGTATTCAATGACTGCTTTCAGTTTGCAATCTTCTATGGACATGGTTAGCCAGAGGTCTTTGACATTGGCTTTGACATCTGAGCAGTAGATGCCAAAGATGAGTGGGCCTAGCACAGAGCCTTGGGGGACTACACAGGTGACCCACCTCACTGATTCTAACATCTTGGGCCCTATCAGTGAGTCAGATAGCCATTCACTGTGCTTATACCTAGTTCCATAAGTTTGCTGACAATGCACGAGTGGGGTATTGAATCAAATGCTTTAACCAGATCTAGGTAGGCATTATACACCATTTTCCCCTAACCATTGCATTTGTGACCTTTTCAAAGAAGTCCATCAAATTCAGTAAGCATAACCTTCCTTTGACAAAGCCAAAGTGGGATGGATCCAGGATGTGGAGGTCTCCTATGCCTTTATTGATAACGTGAATAATAATTCTTTCTATGGCTTTGCAAATAAGACTAGTCAGACTAATGGCCCTGTAGTTTCCAGGATCTGTTAAAGGTCCTCCCTTATGAAGTGGGATGACTGTTGCAGTCCTTCATTCACATGGCACAAATCCTGTTTTAAGACTATAGTTAAATAATGACTCCAGAGGTCCTAATAACTTGTATTTTAGATTGTTGAGAAGGCATCCTGGGATATTATCAGGGCCCATTGTGGTCATGTTCATGGCTTTAATGAGTGCAGCCAGTACATGCTTCCTAGTTACAGTAGAAGGTGCTATGTTTGGGGGTATTTTTTGGGTGATGGTTGGGAGTGAGAGGGGATTAAACTTGTAACTGAATTTGTTTGCTAACCAGGCTTGGTGCATGTGGCATTATTAACCACAAGTCCAACACTTTTCTGTCTGCTGCCCTTGGGTTCTTTGACATAGCTGAAGAAAGCTGTATGGTTATCTTTCAGCTGGGAGGATATCTTAACCTCAAAGTTGTCTTTGCTTGACCTAATTAGCCCTCTTACTTTTAGTTTGATGAGAGTTTTTATCTTTATGGGAATTATCCTTCCTGATTTTTGCCATAACTGTTTCCTTTCATTGTTAATCATGTTTAATTTGGGATGCCACCAAGGCATTCTGTTTCTGGGGCTAGTCCTGGGCTTACTTCTGTTAGTTACAACAGCATCCATGCAACCATTGACATAGTTGTACAGAGTCTCTGAGAGTAATTCAGCATCTGCTGTGTTTTCTGGGTCTGAATAGGCATTGAATTCTGACAAACCATCACTTAATAAGAGGTGATTTGCCTTGGAATTGTTCCTAACTGCTACTGGTTTTAGTGGGATTATGGAGTAGATTTTGATTTCAAAGGAGACAGCTTTATGGTCAGAGCTTATCAGGGAGGATGAGACATTGGAGGGAGGTGAAATGTTCTTCCATTTTTGTGAGCAGGGGATCCAGTATGTTGGAGCCTCTAATGAGTGTATTCATTATTTGGCAACTGGTGTTTGTATTTACAAAGTCAAGGAATCTCTGTGCTTATGGATTTAAGGATGCATAGGATACCCACTCTATAGAGGGGTAATTAAAGTCTCCCATGACTAGGGTGTTAGGTTGGATGGCAAGTGTCTCCACCAGGTCCAAGTATGAATTGTGAGCTTCTTGGGACATGGAGGATGACCTATAACTAGCTAGGGTATGGTACAATATTTTGTCAATGGTGATATGCACATGGAATAACTCCAGCACATCATCCTGTTTGACTACCCTAGAGGTATGCTTGTTATTAATGTATATTGAGACCCCCTCCCTTTAGCCCTTGTCTGTGCAGCTTCTGGTCTAAAAGTGTGGAAGGCACTGAAGCCTTGCATTGCTGGGGTACTCTCTGCTGTTTTAAACCATGTCTCAGTAACTGCACAGATGTCTATATTCTCAAGTCTGAGGAGGGCTTGGAGAGAGTGTGATTTTTTATTCAGGCCCCTGGCATTGACCAGTAACAACTTGAAGTTCAGTTGAGTGCAGTTTGCTATTTTGGTAGGTTTGTCAATTTGGTATTGCTTAAAAAAGGCACTATGGGGTGGAAAAGGTTTTAGCCAGTGTTCATAAACCTAAAGGAGAAAGGTAAGGACCATCCTTGGCAAAGGAACATGGACTGTTAACCATGTCCTCCCAAGATGAGAAATATTGGGTCTATATCATGTTGTCGAACTTTTAAAAGTTCGAACGTCATATGGTCGACACCATATGATCGAACTTTTAAAAGTTCAGTGCGGACTGGGAAGATTTCCCTTTCTGCACTGTAGTGCAATCTCAGAGTTGGAATATTTAAAGACCCCCCCTACTTAAACTGTTCAGGTAGGTTTTTTCCTTTGGTTTATTATTTTTTTTTATTACATTTTCGAACTTTTAAAAGTTCGATCATATGGTGTCGACCATATGACGTTCGAACTTTTAACAGTTTGATTATGTAATATAGACGCAAAATATTGGATGCCCTTAGAATGACACTAGAAAGACTGCCAGTTTTTGAAATCAATCATTTATTGCTCTTATTGCAGCATCATCCTCAGTGATGGTAATATGCTGCTCAATGCATTGTGACATCATCCTCAGTGATACATTGTATCATTGTATCATCCTCAGTGATATATTGTATCATTGTATCATCCTTGGTGATGGTAATATGCTGCTCATTGCTATGCTTATACCAGTCTGAAACACACAGTCTAAAATCTTCATAATGTCTCTCTCTTTGTGTAGTCCAGAGAGGTACCTCTCAGGTAATTTACACCTACATGGACTATGAAGGAATCATACTGGTACCTGTGGTGTAATGGCTTGAGTGCATGGGTGATTTGGTAGATCCTGGCTCCAGATAAGCAACTAACAGTTACCTTCCCCTTGCTCAGCCTGGTTAGAGGGGTATCACTATGTCTTACAATGGAGTTCCCTATGATGAGAGTCCTGGGAAGTGGGATTGCTTGCCTTAAGGATTTAGTGTTTGGGGCTCCACTGAGAGTGACAGCATGCGTGGTGTTGCATGTTGTTTTTTTTGAGTTATTTAGGAAGCTTGCTTTTTAAGTGCCCCAGCATACATTAGTCTATGTGTGTGTTTGTGTTGTGTGCTGTGTGAGGTGGGTGTTGTGTGCTTGGTTTTGACAACCTGATACGTGCTTGAATCCCAGAGTTTAGCCTTCAGTGTCATTGTGTAAGTACACCTTTCACATACTGTGTCTGATTCTGTAAGGATTACGTGGTTGTCTGTAAACATGAGACAGCTGCTACATTGTCTCAAGATGCCCTTGTCCACCTAGCTGGATACAAAGAAGTTAGGAAACTGCATATCCATACTGTCCAGGTCTTTGCTTTCTGAACTACAGGGGGATGGTGTATTGGGGTTAGAAGGCTGTTAAGGGTGCTTTGCTGGTGAAGACTAAAAAGGGTGCTTTATTGGGGCAGATTATGCTAAACAGTGCTAAATTCTACTAACCTTAATGTTTACACAATACTGAATTCTACTAAATCTGTAGGTATTGTCACTCGATGCCCAACTGACTACTCTAAATTTGTTGGTGTAAAAGGCATTAGCTCTGGATTGCTGCTTTACATAGTATAGTTTTATGGACCATTCTACAGAGAAAATTTGCTTTATAGGTGTTTACTACTGTACTGGCATGCAAATTTGCAAAATTTATAGCAATGCAGACAAAACAGAAAACTAACTAATGAGACCTCTGCCCAATAAAATGACTACACTATAAGTCCTTTTGTATATTTCCCAACTCACATAACCTCAGTAAACACCTCCTGCCCAGGATGAATCAACTCAGTCCTCCTAATGTAAAAACACAGTTAAAGAGACCCACAAGTGCAATGCTACCACAAACCAATTAAACAGCTAGAAATCCCTTGCTAAAGGCAATTTCAAGACAGTCTTACAGCATTAATAGTGAAAGGAAGAACATTTTTTTTTACAAACAATACGGTGAAAAGCACACACGAAAGCAGGAAAGAGTATCAATCACTGACAATAAATTAAACAGGTGTGACATAACAATCAAAGGTACTTACCTTGGCCAGGATGGCACTAGATACAAGTAAAACTAACAATCAAAGGTACTTACCTTAGCCAGGATGGCACTAGATACAAGTAAAACTAACAATCAAAGGTACTTACCTTGGCCAGGATGGCACTAGATACAAGTAAAACTAACAATCAAAGGTACTTACCTTGGCCAGGATGGCACTAGATACAAGTAAAACTAACAATCAAAGGTACTTACCTTGGCCAGGATGGCACTAGATACAAGTAAAACTAACAATCAAAGGTACTTACCTTGGCCAGGAGGGCACTAGATACAAGTAAAACTAACAATCAAAGGTACTTACCTTGGCCAGGATGGCACTAGATACAAGTAAAACTAACAATCAAAGGTACTTACCTTGGCCAGGATGGCACTAGATACAAGTAAAACACTCTTGGAATGCAGGCTAGGACTCCAAGCTTTGCTGAGCTCCTGAAAAATGAGCAGGAGATGATATGTATTAAAGGAGGGGTTACTCAAGCGCAATACTGGTTTGCTGGGTGGGCACTCGGTATCATGGAGCTCTGGGTAATAATGGGTGGGAAGAGGACATGAATAGCTTATAAAACAGACAATAGGAATGGAAGAGGGGAGGGGAGACTTTGGAAATCAGATTACCATAAGTGGCAGAGGCTAGCGGCCCAGCCTTATAAAATCACCACAGGAGGACTGGAAGGGTTGGGAAAATCTTTCAAAGAGCATCAAAGACTGAGGCAAAATGGATTTCATGAACTTAAACTATGCCCTAATTTATACATTGCAAGGAATGTTTGTGTGTTACTCCAACATACAAAGATAAGACCAGTATCAAAAATCTGTTAAATATGCCACTGTCCCATCACAATGGTTTGGTACAAGGCAGAAGATATGCACATCGTACTGATATAAAATGGCGCTTGGAGCAATTAAAGAGCAAGAGAACGAGCAAAAGAATGTTTATAACGTTACAAAGAAACAAGACAAGTCGCCTGTTATTCTACAGACTTACGGGGATCTTTGATTTACAAGAGGAAACCAGCCTCTGCGCTGCTGTATTCATCTGTGCAATCCAAGGTGCTAATCACAAGTACAACAGTATACTGTGTTTTGCACTTTTAAACTGTATTTTTGCCATATTGCTGATTTTTAAAACTGTTCCAGCTGATTTCTTGCACTTTTTGTCTGCTGTGGCATAGACTAGATTCAGACCTGCTGAATCTGGTTCTGTTTGTTAAATTGAGCAGTAAACTAGTTTATCTTTTATTGTAGAGGGCCCTCCTGCACCCTGATTGAAAGTTTCTAGCACAGTGCTCTGTTTTGAGCTTTTTTATTGGTTAAATTGTTTAATTCAGTTTGCTCATTGTTTTAACACAGCGCCACAGAGTTAGGCGACCAGCCACTGTGCTGCTGTATTTATCTGTGCAATCCAAGGAATCTGTTGCATTCTGCTAACCATAAGTACAACTTTATACTGTATTTTGCACTTTAAACTGTATTTTTGCTATATTGCTGATTTTTAAAACTGTTCCAGCTGACTTGTTGCACTTTTTGTCTGCTGTGGCATAGACTAGATTCAGACCTGCTGAATCTGGTTCTGTTTGTAAAATTGAGCTCTAAACCAGGCTATCTTTTGTTGGAGAGGGCCACTGCGCACCCTTGTGGCAGGAGACTGTAGTTAGGGCTCATCTGATTGAAGGTTGCTGGAACAGGGCTCAGTTTTGAGCTTTTTTGTTGGTTAAATTGTTTAATTCAGTTTGCTCACTGTTGCTGCATAAGCCCCATGTTTGCACTTGTTTTAACACAGCTCCACAGAGTTAAGTGACCAGATACGGCTCTGTTGGTTTCATCTGTTTACGCGTAATGTGCCTACATGCAGCATCGCTCACTACGGGGCAGTAGGGGGTAGCCATTGCTGGTTACACATGCAAAAACTTCAGTAGATACATTTTCCCTTAGTAGCTGTCTGTGATCTGGCCAAGAAGTCCTTAAATTGCACTTAGCTGCTCAAAGTGCACCTCAGTTGCACTTTTGCTCCTTAAAAAGTCCCAAAACTACCAGATCTACAATAGTTTCATACCATTTAGAGAATCCCCACTAGTATAGAGTCTCTATAAAGCACCCCATTAGTATAGACTCCATTTAGAACACCCAGTTATACCACACTCATCTATTTTATCTCCCCACTCTAGAAAACAGGATTTAACCTACCATTAGTGATGGTCCACTCCCCTCCATTTCTCCTGCCAGCCTGATTAACATGAGCAACCAGAGGCAGTGTGGCAACTGCCTCATGTACACTGGCAACCCTCTACTCTTAAATCACCCAAGTACAATTTGTGAGAGCTGCATCTACACTAAGAATCTGGAATTCTTGCTCTCTTCCACACACAACAGTAACACTGAACAGGTTGTCAGCTCACATACTATACCTCCTATGCAAACCATGCACTCAACACATAAATCATCATACACAGAGGTACTTACCAGAAACCTAACAAAACACCAGAGACCTTCCAAACACAAACATGTTACACCTAATACAGCACTCAATAAAGATAAAAACACAAGCACCAGTGTCTCACCAAATAAACCCCTAAGGCAAAGCACATCTAAACCAAATTATTTAGTCATAGGTGACTCCATTGTGAGACACACAGATGTCCCACTCACCAGGCTGGACAAGGAGAAGGTTACAGTCAGCTGTCTATCTGGTGCCAGGATCCATCAGATCATACATGCACTCAAGTCTCTCTCAACAACAAGTACCGTTATGACTCCGTCATAGTTCATGCTGATATGAATGATTTCAGATGTACCTCACTAGACTAAATGAAGAGAGACACGATTGAGCTCTTATAAATATGTGTCACAGACAGGTATGTCCCTAGCCTTGAGCAGCATTCTACCCCCACCTAGGACGATACCACAATATAAACAAAAAAAGATTGACTTCAACATTTGGCTTAGTTTCTGGTGTCATTCTAAGGGGGATCCAGTTCCTGTCAGCCTGGGATGACATGGTTGATAGAACACACTGCTTTGCCAGAGATGGTCTTCACCTGTCACCTCTTGGCTTTTGGTTACTGGCTAAGGCACTTACTTCCCCCATAGTGACTTTTTAGGCAAGGTCTCAAAAACAAAATTTCCGATGTGAAAATATCACTCACAAATAAATTAAAGGTTGTGTTGCTAAACGCTAGGAGTTTAATCAGAAACTGCACTCCAGAAGCACTCCTCTCCCTGGAGGATGTTGATGTCTGTGCAGTCACAGAAACTTGGTTCAGGGCCAAAGACAGTGCCCTAGCCTTGTAAGGCTACAATGCCTTCCACACTTTCAGACAGCAAAATGAACGTGTGAGAATCAAAGGAGAAGAGTCTACCTTCATCAAAGATAAATACACCTCTAGACTGGTTAAACAGGAAAACTCCATGGAGTTCTCCAAGTTCAACTAATTGTGGGTAAGACCCTCCCCCCTTCATGTCATCATTAGCTATAGGCCCCCTTCAATGAACCAAGATACCCACGCTGCTTATTTGGACCTACTTGAGTCAAATTACAACCAAACACTCTAGTCCTGGGCGATTTTAACTATCCAAACAGAGTTTGGATACCAAGCTATCAAACTATTAAACTATCTAAACAGAGACCCTCTATGACCCTGTTTAAACATAACCTGGATGACTGGATGGGAAACTGTAAATTCTTTTCAGGGATTTCATCTATGGCCCTCCTAGATATGGACAGTCTTTGCTAACTAAAATCTCAAGTTCAGGCATGATCCTTATATTGGGTTACTCTAGTATTATACTGGGTACACACAACTATGTTTATAAAGACCTTTGGGTCAATAGCTTAGTAACCACCTATGAACTTGTACAAGTACCAACATGCTTGCACAAAGGTTCCTGGACTTTGTTAACACTAATGCTCTGGAACGAACAGTATTCAACCCCACAAGGGGCCCAAATATTCTTGACCTGGTCCTCATCAAATGGGTGACCATTCCTTCACCACAAGTATAGGACCCTCACTGGTTAAATATGGTCACAAATCAGTCATATTTGAAATAGTTATAAGACATGAACCCCTCTTAGGTGAAATCAGGCTAAAGAATTTTCACCAAAACTAATTATACCCTCCTAAGGGATGGCATAAATAATTTCCAAGCTCCTGTTCCCACAGATGGTATTGATTACTATGCTAAGGTATATACAAATGCATTCTACATACATTTACACAAATGTATTGATACACTGTACCTGATAGGATCAAAACAAGATCCTCAAGAAAAAAACAAGCCTCCCTGGTGGACATCTAGCATTAATAAGTTATAAAACGAGGAAGAAGTTACTGTCTAGGAATAAAAAATAGAGGTCCCAGCACTGGAAGAACACCCTCCTCTGTTTGAACAAACAAATAAGACAACTTGTAAAATACTTTAAGGGCAACTTCGAAAAAAAATTAGTAACAATAGCTAAGGATAACCATAAGGCATTCTTCAGCTACAGTATATCTATAACCTAAAAGATAGGACCCAGACTCGTGCTGAACTATCTGTGGATGGCATCACACACACTGATCCTGTGAAAATAGCTAAACTACTAGACAACAGGTTTAGCTAAAATTTCACCACCCTCGTCCCTTCCAAACATTCCACAAAGCATTCCCTCTACTTCTCCCCCACATTGCATCTCCAAAGAGCAAGTCATTAATGCTCGCTCCAAAGCCTAAAACACAACCTCTATAGGACCAGATGGCATCCCAGGTTGCATTTTAAATGGTCTAAAACATGAGTTAGCAACTCCATTAGGTACCCTCTTCAACCACAGCCTTGTCAAATGCAGGTCATACCTATTAAACTTGGTGGACTTCTTCAAAAATGTCACCAGAGCCATAGATGAAGGCAAATCTGTGCATACAGCCTATATCTTCAACACAACCCCACATTCAGGCATCATTGATAAACTCTCTCAGTTGAGTATCAACCCTTATGTCATCATTTGGGTTGCTAACTATCTCACTGACAGATCACACTCAGTCAAAGTTGGGGACTTTACCTCAACCAGCAGACCTGTCACCAGTGACGTGCCATAGGGATTAGTGCTGCCCCCCTATTGTTTGGAATATACTTCTCAGACGTTCAGGCCAAAACAGAGGAGCTGTGGCTAACTAAGTTTGTTGACAACTGCAAATTAGGTGCAATCATTGAATCCTCAAACAATGTCAATATACTTCAAGAGGGACTTACACAGACCAGTGATTGGTGCCAAAGCCATGGACTCAAACGCAATGCTAAAAAATGCATTATCATTCCTTTCATTAAAAACGATATCCCTGTAGACTATCATATAAATAATAATACCCTAAGTAACAACTCAGTAGTGAGAGACTTGGGAACACAAGTTGACTGTAGCCTAAACTTTGACCACCATGTGTCTACTGTGGTAAGGAAGGCATTCTACATCACACACCTCATTAGCAAAGGCATTGCCTCAAGAATGAAAGAGGTCATAACACCCCTGTACTTGACCCTCATCAGGCCAATAATTGAGTACAATGCTCCCTTTGGTATATACCTTACCAGGCATCTGCAGCAATTTGAGAGACCTCAGAGATTTCTAATCAAGAAAACTCAGGGACTCCAACACATGTCATACACTGACAGGCTGTAGACACTGTCACTGTACTCAGTAGCATACAGACTACTTAGAGGAGATTTGTGCCTGGCCTACAGAGCAATCTCTGATCCAAACCTAATGGAAATGCTGCACATCCATAAGTGAAATGGGACAAGGGTCGCCCACTCCAGGGACCTTATCCTGGCCTGTAACATAAATAGGACCTGCTGGAGAGACAGATATGTCTCTCAGAGGTTGCCACTCCTCTGGAATAGATTACCAATTCACATTAAACAACCCCCCTTTATGACCCTGTTTAAGCATTGCCTGGATGACTGGATGGGAAACCACAAATTCCTCCGGGATTTTACCGATGGCCATCCTCGATAGGGACAGTCATTACTAACTAAGATCTTGAGTTTAGGCAAGATCCTTTATATTGGGTTTCTTTAGTATTGGGTTCAATATGAAATTTCAAAATCCTAAAATCTCGAATTTCAGAATATCAAGTTCAGAATCTCGAGATCTTGGAATCTCATACTTGTGAACCTCCCACAAAACACCACCCAACACACTAAAACATTTGTATGCAGGGGAGCAAGCCCTCCTGCACCCCCACACTCCCTGCAACTTAAATATACCAACTCCGAGATTGCACTACAGTGAGGACAAGGGAAATTTCCCAGTCCGCGCTGTATGCCGATCTCAGTTCAGGATTCTGAAGTTTTGAAACTTTGAATATATGATCTTCGATCATATGAAATTCGAAGTTTTGAGCTTTGAAATTCTGAATGGAACCCCTAGTATAATATTGGGTACACACTGCTAGACTTATAAAGACCTTTGGGTCAATAGCACAGTAACCACCTATGAACCTATAAGAAAGAGAAATGAGAAAATTCTACGAAAAGTTGAGACAAATAAGATCATATTATGAATGTGACTTTCAACAAAATGTGACTAGAAAAAAGTTTTACATTAAGCAAATCTGTTAAACAAATTTCAGTGTGGCTTAAAACATTTCTCATAATTGCCCATATTGCTTAATGGACTTCTAAATGATTATATGATATTTATCTGACCTCCTCAACTGTTTGAACTTACAAAAAAAGTTTACAAATAAAGCTGATACTACACCAAACTACATTTAGATTTAAATTTAACATGTCTTTATCAACTGCTGAAAAAAATAATTGCAGTTACAAGCTCTGAAATCTTTTATCAGATGGTGTTCCCTTTCTGATGAAAGAAAGGCAGACTTCATCATAAAATATTTGCATGAAACAGACCCTGTTTGAAGACCCTGCAGCCCCAGCATTAAAGTTTGACATGCGGCTCTTTTCTTTGCCTACTTAATCCATTGCAGGGGTGTTTGGTAGCCAGATGCTGTGATGCTGTCTTAGCACTCAGTGGTCATAAAGGCATAGAAGCTCATTTAGAATGATGCATCAACACATTGCATAGTGCACACACCACATGCACTCACACTCGCGCGCGCGCACACACACACACACACACACACACACACACACACACACACACACACACACACACACACACACACACACACACACACACTCACTCTTTCTCTCACTGCATGCACCCCCATGGATAATTTAGACAACTGAGCTGCCTATTCACCGATGGTAACCACTTGAAATGTTGAGACCCAATAGAGTGAGTCCCAAAATATAGAGGCTGAATGGCCAAAAGAACGACTTACATATATTATGTCCAAGATGCCCATTTCCTAGAATATTTTCTTTTCTCTAAGGTATTGCATTCTCAGAGTTAGAGGAAACGGTGGGGCAGCGGTTAGCGTTGTTGCCTCACAGCAAGAGGTTCTCCCATTCGAGTCTCAGCTGGAGCACCTTCTGTGTGGAGTCTGCATGTCCTCCCTACGGTTGAGTGACGTTAAAGACATGCAGGTAGGTGTGTGCATGAATGAGTGTGCCTTCTTTGAAGGTTGGGCGTCGGGCTGGCAACTCGGCACCGTAAAAATCCACTGCCAAACATTAGCGGGTGGGAGTGCCGCTGTGGCAACCCCTAACCGGGAAAAGCCAAAAGACTTTTTATTGAATTCTCAGAATTAGTATATATAGGTTGGGGGTGTGGGGGGGGGCCATATTCCAAAAAAAAAGCTTAAATGATAAAAGCAATCTTCTTGATTCACTCATTCTGGATTTTTGATCTTTCATTTTGGCTTATCAACATTTTATATTACAAGCATACCTCTCAACTATACTGAATTCCTTGGTATTTACCAGTTTTGAGGTCAAAATAATGGGGTACCACAAATTCCAGAGTGGCCCCTTTAATTCCCGAATTTCCCATTTTTTTTTTTCTTCAAATTTTTTTGGTCATATTTTTTGCTGATGCCATCACGTGCAGGCGTGTGCACAATGATGTCAGCATTGTCAGCAGACTGTCAGCCTGTCAGAATTCGGCTGAGGGCTTGAAGGGGTGTGTACTGTACTCTCTCTGAGTGTGTATGTGTTTACCTTTTTCCCGTGTGGCAACATAGTTGCAGCAGCATCAGAGAGAGTCACCGAATGGAGCAGTGGAGGTCTGGACGACTGAGAGTAGAGTAGAGCAGACTGTAGTGTTTTTTGTTTTAAATTAATTAGAGCAAGGCAAGCCATTTGTTACTAAGTGCAGCAGTCGTTGGACTAGCCTTCTCTTCTGCAGAGAAGAAATTATGAGACAATTTATCTTGACCAGTTCTTCCCCCGGCCCCAGGTCCATCAGGTAAAAAAAAAAAAAGAAAATGACAATGTGTCTAGCTAGGTGGGTGTGTGTGTGTGTGTGTGTGTGTGTGTGTGTGTGTGTGTGTGTGTGTGTGTGTGTGTGTGTATGTGTTTGTGTGTGTGTAGTTAACTATAGTTGAAAGAATTTGTTATTGCTTGTTTTATCATTCCTTGCCCAGCTATTGTATTTTCATCCACTACATACACAACACATTGAAATTTCCACACATTTTAGCCCTCTCATTTTAACAATACAGAAACAGATGGAAAAAATAAATATCGGCCCAAGTCTATCCAGAGAAAAGGTTGCTCTGTCAGTGCTAGCATGGAATTGCACACACAGCTCACTGAACATTAATGGTATATCCAAATCATAGGCAAACCACTCGTGCAGTCCAGCCAACAAGTCTTCAGATATGTATATTTACCTTATAGTGTTATCCATCCTCTTTTATTACTGGTGGCTTGGTGTAAAAATAACTGATGTTACACACTATGATTCCAGCAAACCCATAAGGGAATGTGATCAGGCCTGACAAAAACAGAAATCCTACTAGGTATAATCACTGCAGCAGCTGCATCAATAGCACAATATATGTAGACTAGAAATAAATCTAGCCAGCCTCTGATCATGTGGTGATTCTGTGAGCAAATCATGTAACCACAGAGATCAGGATCTCACTGGATAAAGCAATGGGACGCCATTTTTATTGGGATGTTGGAAACAGGGACATTAGTGTAATTTGGTCAGTAAAAACTGTGTACATGTGTGGCAGTTTTCCTGTGGTTGTAGTACTGTAAGACAAAAGTGTTTGAGCTGTGATTTATACATAGCGCCTAATGTTGATTTCAGATTTACCCTTGCTCCTCTATGTTAATGAATAAACTTAATATATATATATATATATATATATATATATATATATATATATATATATACATACTCTTTTTTTCACAAATTGTATGTGGGAAATACTTGTATGTATTTATTTCAGTTTGTTGACCGAGAAACAGAATCACGTTATAAGTGTACTATTCAATGACAACAAAAATGAGTATATTCATATGAGTGAATATTCAGGAAGTGTCATAAGAATGAAGAAAAACATTAGGTGTTTTAAACAAAAGCAATAAAGTAAAAGATAAATTAATATATGAGTGCATGTGTGTATGTATAATGTATATGTACATGTGTGCATGTGCATACATAGTCACATACACACACATACCTCTCAATCTCTCAGAGCAAGAAAGCTGGACAAAGTGAAAAATAATGGTGGGACAAAGGCCCAAAAATAGGGACAGATTTTACATATTGCTCCAGTAAACTCAGTTGCTAGAATAACAGGGTCTGCATTATTATGTATTTTCTGAGTGATATAAGTCTGAAATTCAAATGTATAACATTATTTATTATTATTTAGTGACTTCAATCTTCATGTTGGTATCCCACAATCCCACTGGAGTGGATGGAGTTACATGATTAGGTATGCACATTTTATGTTACTCAGCATCCTGATTTTTGGCCAGTTGAATTTACTTTTCATGGGTCTTTGTCCAGATCTTTGACGTTTCCAAGTTGAGAGCTATGATTGCAAGTGCCATTGTCTCAATAGGGAGCCTTCACCTACAGCACATATTCATGGTGTGAAAGGAAACCAAAGCACCATCAAAACACCACATGGATGCATGAAGCACATCCAAATTGGAGAATCAAGTGCTGTGAGGCAGCAGCCGTATGCCACTGTACATTGATAGCTAATCACTGAACTCATCTAGTTATTTAACTAGACTGGGATTAGGGTTCAGCATGATGGTTAAGGTGTTTCCCTCACAGACAAAAGACATGGGGTTTGGTTCTCATAAAGGGAAACTGGAAAAGTTCAAAATGGCCCACAAGGTCAGCCAGCCTAATATTTACCTATGCCTCTAACTAATAATACACTTTATTATAAGCCATGTATTATCCTTCTGTTTTGTGATGAATGTCATATGTTAATCTGTGTTTCTGTTTATGTGCAGAATTGTCATGTTCTTGATTTCTTATTGAAAATGTCATGGTACCTTTTATGTTTTATCAATGAGAATTTACAATTTAAATAAACATTTCCTTGGTTAAAATGTTTTACAGCAATTATACATTTGCTGTAGTCTCAAAATATCAAATTCTATAATGCAGAGAAATGTGACAAGGTGTACCTTCTAAAAAACATAATTTGTTTTTGTGAAGCTAGACACATACAGCAGCCTACTTCCCTAACATCACTTGCCACAGGATCGATGTAGCCTACCCCATAATACCAGTGGGGGGGATTACCTTAAAACACATCCCATCTATTAATGTCCTACCACTAAGGTTAAAAAAACTCAGAGAAAAGGGTAATACTCCTGTTTTTTTTTCTTTATTTTCTCTGAGTTGTTATAACTTCAGAGGTTGTCTAATTAGAAATAATGGTTGCAGGGGCACAGGCCCTACTTTGGAGATGCAGTGAGTATACATCGTCCTCCAAAAAAAAAAATATTTTCTAGGATCCTTGAGGAAAGTTGTGCAATCATGGTGTAACAGTTCTACATAGTGAAAAACTAGGTTTGGGAAGGTAGACAGCAATATTTCAAACCAGAGCGAATTATCTGGGTGTCACTATCACCTTTCGCTGAAGTATCGTGCCCTAGTATTACCTTAACACAGTAACAAATGAAGTATCGTGCCCTAGTATTACCTTAACACAGTAACAAATGAAGTATCGTGCCCTAGTATTACCTTAACACAGTAACAAATGAAGTATCGTGCCCTAGTATTACCTTAACACAGTAACAAATGAAGTATCGTGCCCTAGTATTACCTTAACACAGTAACAAATGAAGTATCGTGCCCTAGTATTACCTTAGCACAGTAACAAATGAAGTATCGTGCCCCTAGTATTACCTTAACACAGTAACAAATACTGTCTAATAAAGAGACTAAAGTATCAGCATAGGTAACAGTGATGCTGTACGGTAATATTCACAGACATACATGTAGAAAATAACAGCTCAACACATTATCTAATGGTACATTGTTCTCTGGCTGGTAACAAGTAATGTCCTAATATTATTACCTGAAAAAAATATCATTACTTATTGACTGTCTCTGACTCCCATATAAAGACTCAGACATATACACAAACACTCACAGCCATGCACGCATACACACACACACACACACACACACACACACACACACACACACACACACACACACACACACACACACATACATATGTGCACTTGCACATGCACACACACACACACACACACACACACACACACACACACACACACACACACACATACATATGTGCACTTGCACATGCACACACACACACACACACACACACACACACACACACACACACACACACACACATACACAAACAGACATACACACATATACATGCACATGCCCAAACACACACGCACACTCACACACATTATGCACATGCACATACAAATACACAATCACAAACAAGCACACGTATACACACACACGTGTGCGCGCACACACACACATGCACACACATGCACACACAAAGAGGTATACACACATATACATGCACATGCCCAAACACACACACACACACACACACACATAAACACACATACATACACATGCATACTCACACAAATATATATACATGGCATACAAACACACACACATGTACACTTGCACACACACACACACACACACACACACACACACACACACACACACACACACACACACACATGAACGCAGACACACACACACATACATGCACATGCCTGAAGACACACACATAAACACACATACACATGCATGCACATTCACACAAATATATGTACATACACATACAAACACACATACACACACATGTACACATGCACATACACACAAACAAGCATATATACATATGCATGTACATTCCAGAACACAGACACATACACACACACACACACACACACACACACACACACACACACACACACACACACACACACACACACACACACACACACATACATGCACATGCCAGAAGACACACACATAAACACACATACACACGCATGCACATTCACACAAATATATGTACATACACATACAAACACACATACACACACATGTACACATGCACATACACACAAACAAGCATATATACATATACATGTACACTCCAGAACACAGACACATACACACACACACACACACACACACACGCACACACACACACACACATACACATACATGCACATGCCAGAAGACACACACATAAACACACATACACACGCATGCACATTCACACAAATATATGTACATACACATACAAACACACATACACACACATGTACACATGCACATACACACAAACAAGCATATATACATATACATGTACATTCCAGAACACAGACACATACACACACACACACACACACACACACACACACACACACACACACACACACACACACACACACACAAGTAAGTAACAGACACTGGGTGGACAGTCTCATCAGCTTTCTTTTCATGAACATGTGAATCAGGATGAAAGGAAATGGACAATGTTGCATTGCAGAGCAGTACTGTATTGTAATACGAGTTGCTTTTACATGATTTCTTGTTTGTCTTCAAGTGTAGATGTGTGACAATGAGCATGTTATGTGGACACAATGTGTGTGAACCTAAGGCTTCTAAAATCATTTCCAGCCTATGATGCTGTGAAAGGAACTAAACCATTAATTTATTCCTAAAGAAAAAAATATAAATATCTAAAATCAAAATAAATTGGCATATACACATGATTACATTTATACATGCAAAGAAAATGTAGTGTATTAGAATTATTTGAATTGCTATAACTTTATTATTTGGTTATGTATTTCATACATGTTGTATTTCGCAGTCTGAAAAGGAATATCCACACTGTATACTCTAAAGCACATATCTGACAGGCTTGTATGCACACGATGACCTGATATCTGAGAGGCTTGTATGCACACAATGACCTGATATCTGAGAGGCTTGTATGCACACGATGACCTGATATCTGAGAGGCTTGTATGCACACGATGACCTGATATCTGAGAGGCTTGTATGCACACAATGACCTGATATCTGAGAGGCTTGTATGCACACGATGACCTGATATCTGAGAGGCTTGTATGCACATGATGACCTAAGCTTGCCACGTTATAAAACAGAGTTTATAAAGATTTATAAACCTTTGCTCAGCTTAAATTGCTTGGTGTAAGATCATTGAGAGGTTTGCATAACACAATAAAAACTGAGAACATTTCACAGTGTTATAAGCCATTTTGTGATTAAAATGCCCATGAAATCTGTCTCTTGACATATTCTCCAGAAAGTTAATCTCCTTTAGATTGGTCCTGAATGAAATGGAAATGAACAGAATTCCACTAAGCATGTGAATATACAAACTGATTTTCAACCAATTTTTGACACAGGTCAGCAGAAGATATTGCTTATGTGTAGTGGGTAAGTGAAAGGCTGAAGATCATCTGAACGTGAAATCTAAAATCAATCTGAAGTGATTTTGAGGCTATTTTAAGAGCAGTGAAGTATGCAAGGTTAGAAGGCTTCAGATTAATTCTTCTAGGACCAAACTAATCAAATTTCACCATTTGTTTGTTATTTAACCTCATCTATGTTACTAACATTCTCACATGCCTGCTACAGTGTAGATGGAATGATGCGGAAATGTATTATTCATGTCTTAATTATCTTTATCACAGTTCCCACTTGATTATTATTAATATCACAAATGAGTATGATGGTCCTCTGGAAACTTATCACATGTTGGCCTTTCAAGGGGTTTGAGTAATGTGTGTGCACTCCTATAAAAACAGTACTGAAACTATTTTTTTTTTCAGAAAAAACAGTCCTTGGGGCACATCATTTCCAAATGTAAATCTCGCAAATGGTGCTCTGATCTCAATACAGCTTTGCCAATTGCATTTATATACTTGGGTAAAGGAGCCATGAATTTAGATACAGAAACTTGGGTAGGTTACAGGCTAACAGCACAGCTCTTAAGTAAAGCAGTAAAGATGTGAAGGCAGCACTAAGTTACTCTATATACACATAGTAAAGAAATGAATTAAGAAGTGCTTTAGTTTAGCAGGAACAAAATAAAATTAATAAGAAATGACATCAACCAGGGTAGTGTACAGTCTCTCTCTTTCTGCACTTATATCTCTCCTGGAAGTAGTACTTAATTCTTTCCCCATATCCTTTTAACTTTACTTTGTGTCTTCTTTGCCTTGCTGCTTTTATTCATGTGTTCTGTTCCTGACACCAGCTATTTCCCCATATCCTTTTAACTTTACTTTGTGTCTTCTTTGCCTTGCTGCTTTTAATCATGTGTTCTATTCCCGACTCCAGCTATTTCCCCATATCCTTTTAACTTTACCTCTTGTCTTCTTTGCCTTGCTGCTTTTATTCATGTGTTCTATTCCCGACACCAGCTATTTCCCCATATCCTTTTAACTTTACTTTGTGTCTTCTTTGCCTTGCTGCTTTTAATCATGTGTTCTATTCCCGACACCAGCTATTTCCTCATATCCTTTTAACTTTACTTCGTGTCTTCTTTGCCTTGCTGCTTTATTTATGTGTCATATTCCCGAAACCAGCTATATCCCACTTTTAACATTTTGCTGCTTACAGTATATCTGTCCTTCACATAATTTAATGTATGAACATTTACTGTTTATAACATTTAACTCTTTACAAATCGTGAAAACAGAAAATGGAAAAAAGTGGAGTAATTCTTGCTCAACTACGGCACTTTACTCAGCTATTCTTCTGGCAAACCTGACACAAACATATTCCTACTGTGGTAATTGGATTAATTTTCCAGTACCAACACTACACTGTAGCATTAGGGGGAGGAGCTACACTCCTGAGATCCCACCAGGAGATAGCTCATGTAGATGTAAAAGATCCCATGTGACTTATCATAAAGATTAGGGGAAGTTACCCTGTACCCTGAGCAAATTTACCTTAGTTAGTATGACTACCACTTCAAGTCCCCCCTGAAAAGTGACTATTGGGCTACTGGAACTAAACTGATCACTGGAACTAAACTGATCAACAAAGTGTAACTAAATAAATAAGAAGATGTTGTTTTACCTGCTTTCATTATCTTCTGGCTCAAGATTAGGACCAAAGGGTCATAGAGGTTACAAGGAAATAAAGCGACAATGTTATTTTCATCTTGCCACTGCCCACCCTTAGACCCTGACTCTCTTTTCAAGGAAGGCCAGGCTAGTCATACCAGGGTGACTATATGAACACTAATCCAGCCAGTCATGTCAGGGGTGAATAAACAAACACCAATCCAGCCAGTCATACCAGGGGTGAATATACAAACACTAATCCAGCCAGTCATACCAAGAGTGAATATAACAACACCGATCCAGCCAGTCATACCAGGGGTGAATATACAAACACCAATCCAGCCAGTCATACCAAGAGTGAATATAACGACACCAATCCAGCCAGTCATACCAGGGGTGAATATATGAACACCAATCCAGCCAGTCATGCCAGGGGTGAATATAAGAACACCAATAGGGACAGTCATACCAAGGGTGAATATACGAACACCAATCCAGCCAGTCATACTAGGGGTGAATA
Organism: Protopterus annectens; assembly: GCF_019279795.1. Classification (NCBI taxonomy): domain Eukaryota; kingdom Metazoa; phylum Chordata; order Ceratodontiformes; family Protopteridae; genus Protopterus; species Protopterus annectens. The sequence continues at coordinate 31,844,178 of NC_056748.1, forward strand.
TACGAACACCAATCCAGCCAGTCATACTAGGGGTGAATATACGAACACCAATCCGGCCAGTCATACCACAGATAAATATATGAACACCAATATGACCAGTAGTACCAGGGGTGAATATACAAACACATATCCAGCTACTCATGCCAGGGGTGAATATACGAACACCAATCCGGCCAGCCATACCAAAAGTGAATATACATACACCAATCCAGCCAGTAATGTAAGGGATGAATATATGAACACCAGTCTGGCCAGTCATACCAGGGATGAATATACGAACACCAATCCGGTCAGTCAAACAAGGGGTGAATATGCAAACACCAATCCAGCTAGTCATACCAGGGGTGATTATACAAACACTAATCCGGTCAGTCATACCAGGGGTGAATATACAAACACCAATCTGACCGGTCATACGAGGGTGAATATATGAATGTCAGTCCAGCTAGTTATGCCAGGGGTGAATAAACAAACACCAACACCAATCCAGCTACTCAAACCAGGGGTGAATAAATGAACACCAACACCAATCCAGCCAGTCATACCAGGGGTGATTATACAAACACTAGTCCAGTTAGTCATACCAGGGGTGAATATGCAAACACCAATCCAGCCAGTCATACAAGGGGTGATTATACAAACACTAATCCGGTTAGTCATACCAGGGGTGAATATACAAACACCAATCTGACCGGTCATACCAGGGGTGAATATATGAATGCCAATCCAGCTAGTCATGTCAGGGATGAATAAACAAACACCAACACCAATCCAGGGTGAATATATGTAAACCAATCCGGCCAGTCATGCCAGGGGTCAATATACAAACACCAATCTGGCAAGTCATACCAGGGTTGAATATACAAACCCCAATCCAGCCAGTCATACCCGGGCTGAATATATTAATACCAATCGAGCCATTGACACCAGGGGTGAATATACGAACACCAATGTAGCCAGTTATACCAGGGGTGAATATACGAACACCAATCCCAGGATGTCATTCCAGGGGTGAATAGAGAAACACCAATCCAGGCATTCATACCAGGGGTGAATATATGAACACTAATCCAGTAAGTCATACCAGTAGTGAATATATGAACAACAATCCAGCCAGTCATACCAGAGGTAAATATATGTACACCAATCCGACCAGTCATACCTGGGGTGAATATACAAACACCAATCCAGCCAGTCATACCAGGGATGAATACAAAACACCGATCCGGCCAGTCATACCAGGGGTGAATATAAAAACAACAATCCAGCCAGTCATACCAATGATGAATATACAAACACCAATCCAGCCAGTCATACCAGGGCTGAATATACAAACACCAATCCAGCCAGTAATACCAGGGGTGAATTTATGAACACCAATTCAGCCAGTCATACTAGGGGTGAATATATGAACAGTAATCCAGCCAGTCATCCCAGGGGTGAATATACGAACATCAATCCAGCCTGTCATACCAAGAAAGAATATACGAACACCAATCCAGCGGGTCATACCTTGGGTGAATATACAAACACCAATCCAGCCAGTAATACAATGGGTGAATATACAATACCAATCAAGCTAGTCATGCCAGGGGTGAATATACAAACATCAATCCAGTAAGGCATACCAGGGGTAAATATATGAACACCAATCTGACCTGTCATACCAGGGGTGAGCATACGAACACCAATATAACCAGTTGCACCAGGGGTGAATATACAAACACCAATCCAGCCAATCACACCAGGGATGAATATACAAACACCAATCCAGCCAATCATACCAAGAGTGAATATATGAGCAGCAATCCAGCCTGTCACACCAGGGGTGAATATACGAACACTAATACAGCCATTCATACCAAGGGTATATATATATATATATATATATATATATATATATATATATATATATATATACGAACACCAGTCCAGCCAGTCAAGCCAGTGGTGAATATACAAACCCCATCTGGCCAGTCATACCAGGGGTGAATATACATACTCGAATCTGGCCAGTCTTACCAGGGATGAATATGCAAACACCAATCCAGCCAGTCATACCAGGGGTAAATATACAAAAACCAATCCAGCAAGTCATACCAGCGGTGAATACATGTACACCAATCCATCCAGTTATACCAGGGGTGAATATATGAACAACAATCCAGCTAGTCATGCCAGGGGTAAATATATGAACACCAATCTGACCAGTCATACCAGGGGTGAATATACGAAGACTAATCAAGCCAGGCATACCAGAGGTGAATATACGAACACCAATCCTGCAAGTCATACCAGAGGTGAATATACGAGCACTACAAAGAGGCCAGTGACAAGTGGAGTCCCTCAGGAATCAGTCCATGGACTGCTCCTTTTTGGCATTTACTTCTCAGAAGTCAAGGCCAATGTCAGTGGTCTCTGGCTGAATAAATTTGCAGATGACTTCAAATTAGGAGTTGTCATTGAATCTCACACTGGCGCAAATGTTCTTCAGGAGGGGCTGACACAGACAAACAACTGGTGTCATAGTCATGGTCTAAAACTAAATGCAAAGAAATGCATAATAGTATCCTTTGGGAAGTCATCCATCCCTGGTAAACATCACACTGACAACACACCCCTTAGGGGTGACCCAGTAGTCAGAGACTTAGGGACACACATAAATAGTAATCTAGCCTTTGATCATCATGTGTCTACAGTGGTAAGAAAATCATTCTCTGTTGCGCAACTTGTAAACAAACGTATGGCATCTAAGTCCAAGGAATTGTTCCACTGTATTCGGCATTCATCAGACCTATCATTGAGTACAACGCCCCCCCTTTGGTATGCACATAACCAGGTATATCCAACAACTGGAACTTCCACAGAGGTTCCTCACTAAAAGAAGACAGGGCTACTCAGAAACAGCTCCTCGTGGTCCTGCAGAGTGGTCCTAGCAGCAGAGAACTGAGAAAAGCGACTACTTTCCTGATTTAAGTATTTTTTGCTGTTTTTTACCTAAAATACCTTCTCTTGCTTACTTTGAACAAGCTTAAACTGTTTTTTTAGCTGTTTGTTGCATTATATATTATCTGCACTTAAAGTTACATTTGGTCGAAAATTGGTCGAAAGTTTATTTGTTTGTTGTTAAATTTAACTGTTGAGGCTGCCCACTAAAGTGTGCTAGCCTGTGTAACTGATTTATTACTGTTTCCTGCATTTCTGTGTGCTTTCTATCTCAAAAACAAACAAAAAAATATATATATATCCTAGTTTTCCCACCTCTCCTCGACTAGTTTAGACCAGTATACAGGCTTTGCTGTATTCTGGGCTGTGGTGTAGTTCCTGTGTTGTCCATTGCCTTACTTGGATAGAAGGAAGTTTCTTTGCTCACCAGTGGGAGTGGGGAGCCTTGAGCAGCCTATCTGTCCCTGAAGGAGTGACCTCAGCACAAGAGCTTGTAGTAATTGGTTGTTTTGGACCATTTCTAGCTCTTTTGAAGTTCCCTGTTTAAAATCCGCCTCTGAGCGTTTTTTATGGCTATACTATTCAGAAACAGCTCCTTGTGGTCCTGCAGAGTGGTCCTAGCAGCAGAGAACTGAGAAAAGTGACTACTTTCCTGATTTAAGTATTTTTTGCTGTTTTTACCTAAAATACCTTCTCTTGCTTACTTTGAACAAGCTTAAACTGTTTTTTTAGCTGTTTTTTGCATTATATATTATCTGCACTTAAAGTTACATTTGGTTGAAAATTGGTCGAAAGTTTGTTTGTTTGTTTGTTTGTTAAATTTAACTGTTGAGGCTGCCCACTAAAGTGTGCTAGCCTGTGTAACTGATTTATTACTGTTTCCTGCATTTCTGTGTGCTTTCTATCTCAAAAACAAAAAAACAAAAAATATCCTTGTTTTCCCGCCTCTCCTCGACTAGTTTAGACCAGTATACAGGCTTTGCTGTATTCTGGGCTGTGGTGTAGTTCCTGTGTTGTCCATTGCCTTACTTGGATAGAAGGAAGTTTCTTTGCTCACCAGTGGGAGTGGGGAGCCTTGAGCAGCCTATCTGTCCCTGAAGGAGTGACCTCAGCACAAGAACTTATAGTAATTGGTTGTTTTGGACCATTTGTAGCTCTTTTGAAGTTCCCTGTTTAAAATCTGCGATTGCGTGGCTTTGCGAGATTGTGCGCATAGCGCAGCACCGGTTAAACAAGGTTAAACTTTTTCTGGCTCCACCAAGTCTGCTCTTCAAATTTTCCCTTAAGAAAGCTCTACTCTTATAATAATCTGTCTACTCGCTTTATTATAAGCCTAGCACTTGTTCTCAAAACCTCTCTTCTAAGTAAGCACTCTCAAACTAAAGTAAGCACTACATCCACCTACCACCCCTGTGAGTACCCACTTCCCTTAAAGGCACAGCACTCCCTTATAATATTCTAGCATGTCGAGTGGTAGATTACTAGCATCCTCTCCGGTTCAGCTGGTTAATCTGGGAATCTTGAGACAATGCTACAATTGTCTCATGTACACAGACAACCCTCTCCTCCTCCCAACAAACACAAATACATGTGAGAGATGCAACTATGTAGCCAAACTGGAGGCTGAACTCTCTCAACTCAGGACTGGCAAGATCAAACAGGAGGAGAAGGTAACCACACACACAGCAATCCCAGTCCCACATAGACCTACCACAACTGCAAACCAGACACGTAATAACACAAAGACATACTTGGAGGCTCTAACAAAAAACTTACCAAAACAACAGAGGCTCCCAAAGCAGACACCCAAAAATCCACCACCTCAAAACATAACACATGCAACACATACTTCAATAAATCAGTGTGTCAAACAATCACAGCCCTTAAGGCCAAACACCATGCCTGATACAGTAGTAATAGGTGACTCTATAGTCAGACACACTGACGTTCCGCTTACCAGGCTGAACAAGGAGAGGGTAACGGTGAGCTGCCTATCGGGAGCTAGGATCCGCCACATAACACACGCACTCAGGTCACTCCAAAGCAAGTACAAATATGACTCCGTCATTGTCCATGCGGCGTGAATGACCTGAGACGTACCTCCCTGGACTACATGAAAAGAGACATAGAGGAGCTCTCTGATTATGTAGCCCAGGCTGGTATGACCCTGACCCTGAGCAGCATCTTGCCCTCACCAAGAATGATGCCACAATACAAAGACAAGATGATCAGCTTTAATAATTGGCTCAATTACTGGTGTCATTCTAGGGGATCCAATGTCTGTCTGCTTGGGATGACATGCTGGACAAGTCACGGTCCTTCGCAAGGGACGGCTTGCACCTGTCACCACTGGGCTTCCGGATATTGGCTAAGGCTCTTGCCTCCCCCATAGTGCCTTTTTAGGCAAGGCTCAAAAGACAAACCCACCTCCTTAGAAAACAAAAATGGAAAAAAATTAAGGGTAATGCTGCTCAATGCCAGAAGTCTAAATCTCAAGATGCAGGCTCTCAAAGCACTCCTCAGTATGGAGAACATCGATGTCTGTGCAGTAACGGAAACCTGGTTCAAGGCTCCTGAGAGCACCCCAGCACTACCAGGCTATACCTCGTATCATGCTTTTCGGCCCCAAAACTAGGGCCAAACCAAAAAGGGAGGGGGAGTGTCCATATTCATCAAGGACACCCACACCTCCAGGTTAGTGGCAACACATGAAGCATCAGAGACCATCCAGGTGCAACTAACCATAGGCAAAACTGCTATACAACTGGTAGCATGTTACAGACCACCCTCCCAATCTCAGGAACCCCATTCAGCCTTCCTAAAGACATTGGAGGATATGAATGTCTCACCAAACACCATCATATTGGGAGACTTCAACTACCCTAACATAGACTGGGTGCATTATTCTAGCCCTAACACCCTAGCCCAAAGGTTCCTGGAATTCATAAATTCAAATGCAATGGAACAGCTAGTCACCTCTCCCACAAGGGAGATAATATACTAGACCTGATCATCACAAACATGGGGACAAAGTGCTCCACACTGGAAGTATACCCCTCACTAGTGAGATCTGACCACAAACTAATAACCCTGGATATACATATCCCACCTCCACCCCCAACACAAAAGACTACAGTGAAAAACTTCTCAAAAGCCGACTTTACACTTCTTAAGACTGAGATGGTATCCTTTAAGCCCACTGGGCCAGTGGAAACCACATCCCACAATGCTGAATCCTTCACAAATGCTTTCTACGGACATCTCCAAGAATGCATGGATCATGCAATCCCAAATAAAACCAAGACCCTCTCCACCAAGGTCAGGCGTCCTGTCTGGTGGAACCCAGCCATAAACAAATTGTATAACAAAAGAAGGAAGCTACTGCACGACAGAGCAAAATCCCATAAAGAGAAGGCATCTCTGATCAGCACTAGTAGAAAGCTACGTTCTCTCATAAAAACATCCAAGGCCAACTTTGAGAGAAAAATCGCTATGGATACCAAAGATAACCACAAGGCCTTCTTCTGCTATGTTAGAAACCTGGGTGGAAACCCTCAGATATGCACAGAGTTAGTTCATAATGACAAAAAAATACACTGAACCCACAGATATTGCCAACATTCTGGCAGACAGGTTCAGTGCAAATTTCTCCCCTCCCTCACCCCCAAAAGAAGAAATACTTATCCCAGCTGAATGTAACCTCCCTGTCATCTCAGATGTCCAGGTGAGAACCGCCCTCAGCAAAGCTAAAAACACAGCATCAATGGGACCTGACGGTATCCCGGGTTGCGTGCTACGTGAACTCCAAGATGAGCTAAACCCACACATAAAAATGCTATTTAACCTTAGCCTTACTACAGGATATGTACCTGAACACTGGTGTACAGCAACAGTGGTCCCATTCCACAAAGGAGGCACCTCTACAGACCCTGGTAACTACCTCCCCATAAGCTTAACCAGCCTGGTCTGCAAAGCTATGGAAAGAATCATTATGGAACTCATAAACAGAGACATTGGGGACCTACAGACACTTGATCCCACCCAGTTCGGCTTTGTAAAGGGCAGATCCTGCCTTTTGAACCTGGTTGACTTTTTCAAAACAGTCACTAGAGCTATTGACGAGGGCAAAGCAGTCCATACAGCCTACCTGGACTTGGCTAAAGCCTTCGACACAATACCCCACTCAGGCATCATAGACAAGCTCAACAGCTTAAATGTAAATCCATATGTCACAAGATGGGTTGCAAACTGGCTAAAGGATAGAACCCATAAAGTCAAAATCGCTGGAGCCATGTCAGACTCAAAGCCAGTCACAAGTGGTGTCCCACAGGGCTCTGTCCTGGGACCCCTCTTGTTCGGCATTTATTTCTTAGATGTGAAAGCAAACATGGGAGGGTTATGGCTGACAAAGTTCGCAGATGACTGCAAACTAGGTGCCATAGTCGATACACCAGCTGACACATACATCCTACAGAAAGGCCTCACTGAAACAGACAACTAGTGCCGGAGTCATGGCCTTAAACTAAATTCCAAAAAATGTATAGTCATCCCCTTTGGGAAAAACAAAGTACCCACAAATTATCACATAGGCAGTAACCCACTGAGTATGGAAAAAGTAATCAGAGACCTGGGGACCCAAGTAGATAGTGACCTCTCATTTGACACCCACGTTGCCAAAGTGGTTACAAAGACTTTCTACCTTGCCCACCTTATCATGAAGGGATTCACATCCAGATCAAAGGAGGTCATTGTACCCCTATACTCCTCCCTTATCAGGCCCATGATTGAGTACAATGCCCCATTTGGTATGTATCTCACCCGGCACTTGCAACAGCTGGAGAGACCCCAAAAGTACCTCACCAAGAGGATCAAGAGTCTCCAACATATGTCATATGCTGTTACTGGAACACAAACGGCAACTGCAGTCAGTAAAAAAACTCTCTTTATTCCTTAAGCACTCAGGTAGCTTTTCGTACGCACTGTGTACGAACTTCATCAGAGGGTGAATTAATTAATTAACTACATCCTTTAAGTAACTTCCTGCTGATCAGCTGATATTACGTTAGTTATTGTGTTAAAATCTTAAGATAGGCTATTTAAAAACCAGCATCAATTAATAACTTTTAAAAACAAGCATCAAGTAATGAATTTCAAGTAATGAATTTTTAAAACCAGCATCAAGTAATGACTTTTAGCAAATCGCTAACATGGTAATAATATGTCAATAAATCCTACATTATTTCTATTAAAATTGATATATGTATGAAATAGAAATACGTATCTAATATCTTAAAACCATACTATAATATGTAAAAACTTATAAATCATATGCTTATACAAACACAATATCTGTTTATAATTGTATGGTAGATAGTTACCATGTTTGCTATAATAGTCAACTATATACAATTTATAACTAATAAAATTTAACAGAATATAACAAAAAAAAAATATATATATATATGTTAGGAAAAGTATATTGTACACTTATATAACAAATATGTATAGCAATTAGTATGCCAAATATACACTACTCCAACCTGCCATGAGGTCTTAAAAACTTAAAAATAGACCAAGAAGAAGGTCATAGGGGGGAGGAAGGAAAGGGGGGAGGGGGGAGAAAGAGAGGGAAGGGGGGAAAGGAGGGAAATGGGGTGGAAAAAGGGAAGGAATAATAGAAAGGGAAAGTAGGAAGGAAAAGTAAAGAAAAACAATGGATCAGGAAGAGAAAAAGGAAAGAACTGAGAAAGGAATGCTAAAGTGTGGTTCGAGTTTTGCAAACTTGGTCATGAGCTTCTGGGAAAAGGAATATGTTTTAGCTCAAACGGAAACTACTTCTAAAATAAAGTTTTATACGAGGTATTTGGATGATATTTTCATCCTACTAGAAGGTTCGGCCCATCAAGCAGCTGATTTAGTTGCCTATTTCAACTCGACCACTAATTTTCTTGAATTTACATTTAATTTTAATGTTAAAGAAATAGCCTATTTGGATGTTTTATTAACTAAGAATGCTATGTTAGGTAGATTTGAATCTAGAATATACAGGAAAGTTTCATACTCTAATACTTTCCTGCATTTCACAAGTGCACATCCTATTCATCAAAAGAAATCAATGGTCAAAAGCCAGGCCGTGAGAGCAGCCAGAATGGTTAGCAATTTAGAAGATTTTGTGGATGAGTGTAATAACTTAAGAAATATGTTTCTAAATAGAGCATACCCAAGTAACTTCATAGATAACATCATGGACGAAGTAATTGGTAAAAGAAATAATGGGTTTTATAAACCTATCTTACCGAGAGCTGAATCTAGTACACTTTTTGCAGTTAGCCCAGACCAGTCGAATTGTTCTAGCATTCATCCGAATACGACTGCGCTACCTTTTGAATACAGTCTGACACTTACATATTGTTCTGATTTTTCATTATTGAAAAACATTTTTTATAAAAATTGGAACATTTTGAAGGAAAATAAAGAACTGATAATGAAACTAGGGGATAGACCCAAAATTACAATAAGACATGATAAAAACTTTAAACAAATATTGGATACTATTAATAATAATACTAACATAACTACAAGTTTTAAAAACATGTCGATATGTGGTAATTGCCCCTATTGTAAATATATTTATGTGGGACATACTGTTAAAATAAATGGGTTTACCTTAAGAAGTAAATTTAAAAATAACTGTAATTCAAAGATGGTTATATATGTGGCAATATGCCAGCTATGCCACTGTTTCTATGTGGGCAAAACCATTAGAAGACTTCGAGATAGAATATATGAGCATGTGTACAACATTAAAAAATGTAATGGTGAAAATGCTCTTGCCAGGCATATCAGTGAATTTCCAGACCATAATTTTAAATTTTGGATATTGGACCAACTTACACCAAATATTAGAGGGGGACCAATTGAATTACAATTGGAACGTTTGGAACTTATTTGGCAAATTAGATTATTTTCATATTGCCTACCTGGATTAAATGACATTTGTTCCATTATGCCTATCCTAAAGCTACGTAGCCTAACAAGATCATTTTTTCCCCTTTTCTTTCACTTTAGCATTCCTTTCTCAGTTCTTTCCTTTTTCTCTTCCTGATCCATTGTTTTTCTTTACTTTTCCTTCCTACTTTCCCTTTCTATTATTCCTTAACTTTTTCCACCCCATTTCCCTCCTTTCCCCTTCCCCCCTCCCCTCTCTTTCTCCCTCCCCTTTCCTTCCTCCCCTTCCCCCTTCTCCCTCCCCCAACCCTTACTTATTTTTTCCTTTGCCCTTTCTTTCCCTTTTCTTCTCCCTTTTCGTCCCCCCTTCTTCCCCCCCTTTTTCCTGTACTATGACCTTCTTCTTGGTCTATTTTTAAGTTTTTAAGACCTCATGGCAGGTTGGAGTAGTGTATATTTGGCATACTAATTGCTATACATATTTGTTATATAAGTGTACAATATACTTTTCCTAACATATATATATATATATATATTTTTGTTATATTCTGTTAAATTTTATTAGTTATAAATTGTATATAGTTGACTATTATAGCAAACATGGTAACTATCTACCATACAATTATAAACAGATATTGTGTTTGTATAAGCATATGATTTATAAGTTTTTACATATTATAGTATGGTTTTAAGATATTAGATACGTATTTCTATTTCATACATATATCAATTTTAATAGAAATAATGTAGGATTTATTGACATATTATTACCATGTTAGCGATTTGCTAAAAGTCATTACTTGATGCTGGTTTTAAAAATTCATTACTTGAAATTCATTACTTGATGCTTGTTTTTAAAAGTTATTAATTGATGCTGGTTTTTAAATAGCCTATCTTTCTTTAAAGAATTTTTTAAGATTTTAACACAATAACTAACGTAATATCAGCTGATCAGCAGGAAGTTACTTAAAGGATGTAGTTAATTAATTAATTCACCCTCTGATGAAGTTCGTACACAGTGCGTACGAAAAGCTACCTGAGTGCTTAAGGAATAAAGAGAGTTTTTTTACTGACTGCAGTTGCCGTTTGTGTTCCAGTAACAGCTTTTTGTGTTTCTTACGTTAACAATATGTCATATGCTGCCAGACTAAAGAAACTCCAGCTCTATTCAGTAGCATACCACCTACTCAGAGGTGATCTGTGCCTGGCTTACAAGGCCATGTCCAATCAGGAATTGATGGACATGCTCCACCTCAAAAAATCCAAATCCATCAGAACCACGAGAGCTAAAGATTTAAACCTCAGCACAAATATGAATAGGACATGCTGGAGGGACAGATTCATAACTCAGAGGCTTCCCATACTCTGGAACAGAATCCCAGTTCATGTTAGGCAGGGCCCCTCACTGACTCTCTTCAAGAGAAATCTTGACGAGTGGATGGGAGATCGTAGGTTTACCCCGGGGGTCATCTCTGTGTCACTACTAGACAGAGGCACAGTAAACTAATTATATTATGTAAGGGGGTCTTCACTGTGTCACTACTAGACAGAGGCACAGTATTCTAAATCTATTCTGTACACTTTTGTACCATTACATGGGGTGGCGAAAGCCACATCACTGTGGCTAGGCTTATAAATGCCCCAGGGCAGATAGCCTAGTACTAAACTATGAAACTATGAAACTATGTAAGTAATATGTCCTGTGCAGACCACCTCAAGGTCCTATCCCTGTATTCTGTCTCCAACAGGCTTTTTAGGGGAGATCTATGCTTGGAATACAGGGCATTGTTAGACCCCCCCACTATGATGGACCTCCTGCATATCCACAAAACAAACAGCACCATAATTACACATTCTAAAGATTTAAACCTTGCCTGTAATATAAATAGAACCTTCTGGAGAGATAGGTATGTATCCCAGAGACTACCCCATCTATGGAACAGGTTCCCCATCCATGTAAAGCAGAGTTGATTCCTAACCCAATTTAAGTGCAATTGGGACAGTTGGATGGGAAACCAGAAATTCATCCCTGGTTTGACACCTAGGTCTCTGATGCAAACAGGTAACCTGTAAATGGTTCATCTCCCAGACCCATGTTTACACTTATCAAGGGTATCAGAACTTGTCAGAGATTTGCCATGCATGGCTAAGCTTAAAAAAACCCCTGTAGTCATTAACCTAGTAAACACCTATGAACCAATCCAGCCAGTCATACCAGGGGTGAATATATGTACACCAATACTGCTAGTCATTCCAGGGGTGAATGTATGTACACCAATACGGCCAGTCATACCAGGTGTAAATATACAAATACCAATATGGCCAGTCATACGAGGTGTGAATACATGAACATGAATCCAGCCATTCATACCAGGGGTGAATACAGTAACACCAATTCAGCCAGTCATACCAAGGGTGAATAAACGAACACCAAACACCAATCCAGCCAGTCATACCAGGGGTGAATATAATAACATCAATCCAGCCAGTCATACCAGGGCTGAATATACGAACACCAATCCAGCCAGTCATATCAGGGCTGAATATACAAACACCAATCTAGCCAGACATACCAGGGGTGAATATACGAATACCAATCCAGCCAGTCATACCACGGGTGAGTATAACAACAACAATAGAGTCAGTCATACCAGGAATGAATATACAAACACCTATCCAGCCAGACAAAGCAGGGGTGCATATACGAACACCAATCCAGACAGTCACACCAGGGGTGAATATATGAACACTAATCCAGCAGGTCATACCAGATGTGAATATACAAACACCAATCCAGCCAGTGATACCAGGAGTGAATATATGAACATCAATCCAGCCAGTCATAAAAGGGGTGAATATACAAACATCAATCCAGGTAGTCATGCCAGGGGTGAATATACAAACACTAATCCAGCCATTCATACCAGGGATGAGGATACGAACCCCAATCCAGCGAGTCACACCAAAGGTGAATAAACAAACACCAATGCAGCCAGTCATACCAGGGGGGAGTATACAAACAGTAATGCAGCCAGTCACACCAGGGGTGAATATACGAACACCAATCCGTCCAGTCATACAAGGGGTGAATATATGAACACCAATCTGTCCAGTCGTACAAGGGGTGAATATACGAATACCAATCCTTCCAGTTATACCAGGACTGAATATAAAAACATCTATCCAGCCAGTCATACCAGGGTTGAATATATGAACACCAATCCAGCCATTCATACCAGGGGCGAATATATGAACACCAATCCAGGCAGTCATACCAAGGCTGAATATGCAAAGACCAATCCTACCAGTCATACCAGGGGTGAATATACAAACACCACTCCAACCAATCATACCAGGAATGAATATATAAAGACCAATCCAGCCAGTAGTACCGGGGTGAATATATGAACACCAATTCAGATATTCATACCAGGGTTGAATATACAAACACCAATCCAGCCAGTCATACCAAGGAAGAATATACGAACACCAATCTAGCCTGTCATACCAGGGGTGAATATATAAAGACCAATCCAGCCAGTAGTACCAGGGGTGAATATATGAACACAAATCCAGCCATTCATACCAGGGGTGAATATACAAACACCAATCCAGCCAGTCATACCAAGGAAGAATATACGAACACCAATCTAGCCTGTCATACCAGGGGTGAATATATAAAGACCAATCCAGCCAGTAGTACCAGGGGTGAATATATGAACACCAATCCAGCCATTCATACCAGGGGTGAATATACAAACACAAATCCAGCCAGTCATACCAAGGAAGAATATACGAACACCAATCTAGCCTGTCATACCAGGGGTGAATATGCAAACACCAATTCAGCCAGTCATACCAGATAAGACTGCAATCCAAATTGTAGCTTGCTACAGATCCCCCACCATGTCCCAAGATTCTCACTACACCTTTCTAAACAAACTGGAAAATATTAATAAACAACCAAACACCCTGATACTGGGTGATTTCAACTACCCTGCCATTAACTGGGAAAACTACTCGTGTACAAACACCTTTGCCCAACAGTTCTTGGAATTCATAAATTCCAATGCCCTGGATCAACTAATCCATAGTCCCACCAGGGGCTCCAATATCCTAGACCTGGTCATTACCAACATGGGAAATCAATGCTCCACACCTATGGTCACCCCCTCGTTGGTCAGGTCAGACCATAAGCTAATCACCCTTAACATACACATCCCACCCCCACCCCCCAGTAAGGAAACCTCCATAAAAAACTTCTCCAAAGCCAACTTCATGCTACTCAAGTCAAAAGTCACAAACTTCATGACACCCATGCAGATGGGAACTGAAAGTTTGACTGCTGAGTCCTACACTAAGGCATTGTATGAGCACATCCACTCATGCATGAATCGTGCCATCCCAAATAGAACCAAGATGCTCTCCTCCAAAAAAAAGAAGCCAATCTGGTGGTCCATTGCCATAAACAAACTTTACAACAAAAGGAAGAAACTGTTGGAGAAAAGTGGAAAATCCCAGTATGCAAAAAACTCCCTTACCAGCCTCAGTAAGAAGCTGAGATCCCTCATAAAATCCTCCAAAGCTAGTTACAAATAAAATTGCCAAAGATTCCAAAGACAACCACAAGGCATTCTATAATTATGTCAAGAATCTAAATGGCAATGCTCAGATCTGCTCTGAGCTACAACAGAATGGCATTAAATATACTGATCCCAAGGATATTGACAATATCCTGGCAGATCAATTCAGTGCCAACTTCACTCCCCTCTCACCCCCTAAATGGCCCATCTCAATACCGGAAGACTGCCAAATTCTGATAATAACGGCCACACAGGTAAAAAAACACACTCTCCAAAGCTAAGAATACAGCATCCATGGGACCAGATGACATCCCAGGCTGTGTACTACATGAACTACAAAATGAACTGGCACTTCACCTAAGTGTCATGTTCAACCATACCCTCACCTCAGGCTTCATGCCCACTGAGTGGCGCACAGCTACAGTTATCCCACTCCACAAGGGGGGATCCACCTTGGATCCCGGGAACTACCGCCCCATCAGTCTGATGAGCCTGATCTGCAAGGCCATGGAACGTATTATCATGGAACTTATAAACAAAGACATTGGCAACCTTCAAACACTGGACCCTACCCAGTTTGGGTTTGTGAAGGGTCGATCTTGTCTCCTGAACCTGACTGACTTCTTCAAATCAATCTCCAGAGCCGTGGACGAGGGTAAGGCAGTCCACACAGCCTATCTGCACCTCGCCAAGGCCTTTGACACCATCCCCCACTCTGGAATCATAGATAAACTTACTAAGCTGGGCATTAATCCCTATGTCACTTGATGGGTTGCCAACTGGCTTACTGAAAGAACCCACACTGTAAAAGTAGCTAACTCCAAATCCAGTTCCAGACAAGTGACAGGTGGAGTACCTCAGAGTTCAGTCCTGGGACCTCTCTTGTTTGGCATCTACTTCTCTGAACTACAGGCCAATACTAAGGGACTCTGACTAACAAAGTTCGCAGATGACTGCAAACTGGGAGCCATTAAATGATGTGGATACTCTACAAAAGGGCCTTACAGAAAAAGATGCTTGGTGCCAGAGCCATGGGCTCAAGCTCAATGCCAAGAAATGTATAGTTATCCCCTTTGGGAAAAAACATGTACCCATGAATTACCACATAGGTGGCAGTACACTAAACACCGAAAGTGTGATAAGAGACTTAGGGACACAGGTGGACAGTGGTCTCGCCTTCAATAACCACATCGCCACAACAGTCATGAAATCCTTCTATGTGGCACACCTAATCACTAAGGACATTTCATCCAGAAAAAAGGAGGTCATTGTCCCACTGTACTCATCCCTCATTAGACCCATTATACAACGCCCCATTTGGTATGTACCTCTCAAGACATCTGCAACAACTGGAAAGGCTGCAGAAATACCTCATTAAAATAATCACAGGCCTTAAGCAGATGCCCTATGCTAACCACCTTAAAAAACTAAAGCTATACTCTGCTGCATATCGTCTACTCAGAGGCGATCTCTGCTTAACATACAAGGCCATGTCAAACCCAGATCTGTTGGACATGCTACACTTAAAGAAATCCCAATCCCTCAGAGCCACACGCTCCAGGAATCTAAACCTTGTCATCACAATAAACAAAACAGGCTGGAGGGATAGGTTCCTGACCCAGAGACTCCCCAGACTCTGGAATAGACTGCCCATACATGTCAAGCAGAGCGCCTCTTTGGCCCTCTTCAAAAAGAACCATGATGATTGGATGGGAGGAAGGAAATTCACCCCGGGGATCACGTCAGTCGCCCTGC
This sequence comes from Protopterus annectens, assembly GCF_019279795.1. Classification (NCBI taxonomy): domain Eukaryota; kingdom Metazoa; phylum Chordata; order Ceratodontiformes; family Protopteridae; genus Protopterus; species Protopterus annectens. The sequence goes on from NC_056748.1 coordinate 31,860,410, forward strand.
TAGACAGGAGTCCAGGGAAGTAAATAGTGTGGGAAGGAATAGCCAGGGAATTGTTATGGCTAGGCTTGTATAGGCCCTAGGGCCGATAGAATAGTACCAACCTATGAACCTATGAGTGAATATATGAACACCAATCCAGCTATTCATGCCAGGGGTGAATATATGAACACCAATCCAGCTAGTCATACCAGGGGTGAGTATATGATCACCAATCCAAACAGTCACACCAGGGGTGAATATACAAATACCAGTCCAGCCAGTCATACCAGCAGTGAATATATGAGCAGCAATCCAGCCAGTCATAACAGGGGTGAATATACACACATCAATCCGGCCAATCATACAAGGAGTGAATAGACAAACACCAGTCCTGCCAGTCATACAAGGGGAGAATACATGAACACCAAGCCTGCCAGTCATACCAAAGGTAAATATACAAAGACCAATCCAGCCGGTCATATCAGGGGTGAATATACAAACACTACTACAACCATTCATGCCAAGGGTAAATATATGAACACCAATCCAGCCAGTCAAGCCAGTGGTGAATGTATGAACCCCATCTGGCCAGTCATAGAAAGAGTGAATATACAAACACCAATTCAGCCAGTCATACCAGGGGTGAATATATGTACATCAATCTGTCCAGTCATACCAGGGGTGAATATATGAACACCATTCCAGCAAGTCATATCAGGGGTGAATATTTGAACACTACAAAGAAGCCAGTCACAAGTGGAGTCCTTCAGTGATCAGTCCTTGGACTGCTCCTTTTTGGCATTTACTTCTCAGAAGTCAAGGCCAATGTCAGAGGTCTCTGAATAAATTTGCAGATGATTGTAAATTAGGACCTGTCATTGAATCTCACACTGACACTGCCTGTGATTTAAATCGGACATGCTGAAGAGATGGGTATGTATCGTAGAGACTACCCCATCTATGCAACAGGCTCCCCATCCATGTAAAGTAGAGTTCCTCCCTAATCCAATTAAAGTGCAATTTGTGCAATTGGATGGGAAACTAGATATTCATCCCTGGTTTGGCACCTGTCTGTGATGCAAACAGGTAACCTGTAAATGGTTCATCTCCCAGGCCCATGCTTACACTTATTAAGGGTATCAGAACTTGTCAGAGATTTGGTATACATGGCTATGCTTAAAAAAGGCTCTTGTAGTCATTAGCCTAGTAAACGCCTATGAACCTATGACCTAATCCAGCCAGTCATACCAGGGTTGAATATATGTACTCCATATACGGCCAGTCATACCAGGGATGAAAATATAAACACCAATACGGCCATTCATACCAGGGCTGAATATAAGAACACCAATCCAGCCATTCATACTGGGGTGAATACAATAGCATCAATCCAGCCAGTTATACCAGGTGTGATATACGAACACCAACCAATCCAGGTAGTCATACCAGGGTTGAACATATGAACACCAATCCTGCCAGTCATACCAAGTGAATATACAAACACCAATCCAGCCAGTTATACCAGGAGTGAATATACGAACACCAATCCAGCCAGTCATAAAAGGGGTGAATACAGAAACACCAATGTGGCCAGTCATATCAATGGTGAATATACGAACACCGATTCAGCCAGTTATACCAGAGGTAAATACATGAACATCAATATGACACGTCATACTAGGGGGAATATATGAACACAAATCCAGCCAGTCATACCAGGACTGAATATACAGATACCAATCCAGCCAGTCATACCAGGACTGAATATACAAACACCAATCCAGCCAGTCATACCAGTGGGGAATACACGAACACTAAGCCAGCCATTCATACCAAGGGTAAATATATGCACACCAACTGAGCCAGTCATGCCTGGGGTGAATATATACGACATCCATCTGGCCAGTCATACCAGGGGTGAATATACGTACATGAATCTGGCCAGTCATACCAGGGATGAATATACGAACACTAATCCAGCCAGTCATACCAGGGATGAATATACGAACACCAGTCCAGACAGTCTTACAGGGGTGAATATATAAACACTAATCCAGCCAGTCATACCATGGGTGAATATAGGTACACCAATACAGCCAGTCATACCAGGGATGAATATATGAACACCAGTCCAGACAGTCTTATAGGGGGTGACTACATAAACAGTAATCCAGCCAGTCATACTAGGGGTGAATGTATGAATAAGAATGCCAGATAACAGGGGTGAATATACAAACACAAATCCAGCCAGTCATACCAGGAGTGAAAATATGAACAACAATCCAGCAAGTCATACCTGGGCTGAATATACGAATAACAATACAGCCAATCATACCAAGGGAGAATATACGAACAACAATCTGGCCAGTCATACTAGGGGTGAATAAACAAACACCAATCCTGCCAGTCATCCCAGGGGTGAATATATGAACACCAATCCAGCCAGTAATACCAGGGGTGAATATTTGAACAACAAACCAGCTAGTCATACCTGCAGTGAATATACAAACACCAACTTGGCCAGTCATATCACAGGTGAATATACGAACACTATCCTGACAAGTCATACCAGGGGTGACTATATGAACACTAATCCAGCCATTCAGATCAGGGGTGAATATATGAACACAAATCCTGCTAGTCATACCAGAATTGAATATACAAACACCAAACCAGTCAGTCATACCTTGGGTGAATATATGAAGACCAATTCCACCAGTCATACCAGGGTGAATATACGAACACCTGTCCAGCCAGTCATACCAAGGGTAAATATATGAACACCAATACAGCCAGTCTTGCTAGTGGTGAATATATGAACCTCAACTGGCCAGTCATACCAGGGGTGAATATATGTACATGAATTTGGCCAGTCATATTAGGGGTGAATATACAAACATCAATACAGCCAGTTATGCCAGAGGTGAATATTCGTAGACCAATCTGGCCAGCCATACCAGGGGTGGATATATGAAAACCAGTCCAACCTGTTATACCAGGGGTGAATATATGAACACCAATCCAGCCAGTCATGCAAGGGGTTAATATACGAACACCAATCCAGCCAGGCATACCAGCGGTAAATATACCAACCGCAATCTGATCAGTCATACTGGGGGTGAATATATGAACACCAGTCCAGCCAGTCATACCATGGGTGAACATATGAACACTAATCCAGCCAGTCATACCAGGGGTGAATATGCATACACCAATTTGGCCAGTTATATCAAAGGGGAATATATGAACACCAGTCCAGCAAGTTATACCATGGGTGGATATACGAACACCAATCCAGCTAGTCATGACAGGCTGAATATTCGAACAACAATCCAGCCAGGCATACCAGGGATGAATATACAAACACCAATCCAGCCAGTCATACCAGGGTTGAATATCGGAACACCAGTCCAGCCAGTCAAACCAAGGGTAAATATATGAACACTAATACAGCCAGTCTTGCCAGTGGTGATTATATGAACCCCAACTGGCCAGTCATACCAAGGGTGAATATATGTGCACGAATTTGGCCAGTCATACTAGGGGTGAATATACAAACATCAATACAGCCAGTCATTCCAGAGGTGAATATGTGTAAACCAATCTGGCCAGTCATACCAGGGATGAATATATGAGCACCAGTCCAACCTTTTATACCAGGGGTGGATATACGAACACCAATCCAGCTAGTCATGCAAGAGATTAATATATGAACACCAATCCAGCCAGGCATACCAGGGGTAAATATACCAACACCAATCCAGCCAGTCATACCAGGGGTGAATATATGAACACCAATTCAGCCAGTCATACCAGGGTTGAATATATGAAGACCAATCCAGCCAGTCATGCTGGGGTGAATATACAAACTTCAATCTGGCCAGTCATACCAGGGGTGAATATACGAACACAAATCCAGCCAGTCACACCAGAACTGAATATACAAACACCAGTCTGGCCACTCATACCAGGGGTGAATATACGAACACCAATATGACCAGTCATACCTGGGGTGAATATAGGAACATTAATCCAGCCAGTGAAACCAGGGGTGAATATACAAACACCAATCCAACCAATCACCTCAGGGTTGAATATACAAACTCCTATTCAGCCAGTCATATGAAGGGTAAATATATGAACACTAATCCAGCCTGTCATGCCAGGGTAAATATACAAACACCAATCCAGCCAGTCATACCAAGGGTAAATATACCAACACCAATCCAGCCAGTCATACCAGGGGTGAATATATGAACACCAATTCCACCAGTCATACCGGGGTGAATATACAAACACCAGTCCAGCCAGTCATACCAAGGGTAACTATATGAACACCAATACAGCCAGTCTTGCCAGTGGTGAATATATGAACCCCAGCTGGCCAGTCATACCAGGTGTGAATATATGTACATGAATTTGGCCAGTCATACTAGGAGTGAATATACAAACATCAATACAGCCGGTTATGCCAGAGGTGAATATTCATAGACTAATCTGGCCAGTCATACCAGGGGTGGATATATGAAAATCAGTCCAACCTGTTATACCAGGGGTGGATATATGAACACCAATCCAGCCTGTCATGCCAGGGTAAATATATAAATACCAACCCAGTCGGTCATACCAAGGGTAAATATACGAAGACCAATCAAGCCTGTCATGCCGGGTGAATATACAAACACCAATCTGGCCAGTCATACTAGGGGTGAATGTATGAACACCAATCCATGCAGCCACACCAGGGGTGAATATATGAATACCTATCCAGCCAGTCATATCAAGAGTAAATATACAAACACCAATCCAGCCAGTCATGCCAGTGTGAATATACAAACACCAATCTGGCCACTCATACCAGGGGTGAATATACAAAAATCAATCTGACTAGTCATAAAAGGTGTGAAAATAAGAACATTAATCCAGCCAGTCGTACCAGGGGTGAATATACAAACACCAATCCAGTCAGTCACCCCAAGGTTGAATATACAAATTCCTATCCAGCCTGTCATTCCAGGGGTGAATATACGTACACGAATCCGGCCAGTCATACAAGGGTATGAATATATGAACACCAATCTGGCCAGTCATACCAGGGGTAAATATAGGAACACAAATCCAGACAGTTATACCAGGGGTGAACACACATACAGCAATTCGGCCAGTCAAGTCAGGGGTGAATATATGAATCCCATCTGGCCAGTCATATGAACGGTGAATATACGAACACCAATCCAGCCAGTCCTACCAGGGGTGAATATATGTGCAAGAATCCTGCCAGTCATACCAGGGGTGAATATATGAACACCAATCCAGCCAGTCATAAAAGGGGTGAATACAGAAACACCAATCTGGCCAGTCATACCAAGGGTGAATATATGAACAGCGATTCAGCCAGTTATACCAGGGGTAAATACATGAACACCAATCTGACAAGTCATACTAGGGGGGAATATAGGAACACCAATCCAGCCAGTCATACCAGGACTAAATATACAAACTGTAATCCAGCCATTCATACCAAGGGTAAATATGCACACACCAATCAAGCCAGTCATCCCTGGAGTGAATATGCGAAACCCATCTGGCCAGTCATACCAAGGGTGAATATACGTACCCAAATCTGGCCAGGGGTGAATATAAGAACTCTAATCCACCCAGTCATACCAGGGGTAACTATACAAACACTAGTCTGGCCAGTCATTCCAGGGGTGAATATAGGTACACCAATACAGCCAGTCATACCAGGAATGAATGTATGAATATCAGTCCTGACAGTCTTACCAGGGGTGAATATACAAACACCAATCCAGCCAGTCATGCCGGGGTGAATATACAAACACCAATCTGACTAGTCATTCCAGGGGTGAATATATGAACACCGGTCCAGACAGTCTTACCGAGGGTGAATATATAAACACTAATCCAGTCAATCATACCAGAGGTGACTGTACAAACACCAATCCACCCAGTCATACCAGGAGTAAAAATATGAACACCAATCGAGCAAGTCATACCAGGGGTGAATATACAAATAACAACACAGCCAGTCATGCCAAGGGAGAATATACGACACCAATCCTGCCAGTCATACCAGGGGTGAATATATAAACACCAATCCAGCCAGTCACAGCAGGGGTGAATATATGAACAACAATCCAGCCAGTCATACTTGCAGTGAATATACGAACATCAACCTGGCCAGTCATACCAGAGGTGAATATACGAACACTATTTTGACCAGTCATACCAGGGGTGAATAAACAAACACTAATCCAGCGATTCATACCAGGGGTGAATATATGAATACCAATCCTGCCAGTCATACCAGAAATTAATATACAAACACCAAACCAGTTAGTCATATCTGGGTTGAATATATGAACATTAATTCACCCAGTCATACCATGGGTGAATATATGAACACCAGTCCAGCCAGTCATACCAAGGGTAAATATATGAACACCATTACAGCCATTCTTGCCAGGGGAGAATAGATGAATCCCAACTGGCCAGTCATACCAGGGGTGAATATATGTACACAAATTCAGCCAATCATACCAGGGGTGAATATACAGACACCAATACAGCCAGTCATACCAGGGGTGAATATGCATAGACCAATCCAGCCAGTTATAGCAAGGGTGAATATACGAACACCAGTCCAGCCTGTTATACCAGGGTGAATATACGAACACCAATCCAGCCAGGCATACCAGGGGTAAATATACGAATGCCAATCTGATCAGTCATACCAGGGGGTGAATATATGAACACCAGCCCAGCCAGTCATACCAGGGGTGAATATACGAAGACCAATCCAGCCAGTTATACTGGGAGGGAATATGCGTACACCAATCTGGGCAGTCATACCAGGGGTGAATATATGAACATCAGTCCAGCATGTTATACCAGGAGTGGCTATATGAACAGCAATCCAGCTACACATGCCAGAGCTGAGTTTACGAACACCAATCCAGCCAGGCATACCAGGGGGAATATACAAACACCAATCTGACCAGTCATACCAGGGGTGAATATACGAACACCAATCTCATTAGTCATACCACGGGTGAATATACAAACACCAATCCATCCAGTCATACCAGGGGTGAATATACAAACACAAATCCAACCAGTCACGGCAGGTTGATTATATGAACACCAATTCAACTAGTCATACCAGGGATGAATATACAAACACTAATCCAGCCAGTCATACCGGGGTGAATATACATATACCAATATGGCCAGTCATACCAAGGGTGAATATAGGAACACTAATCCAGCCAGTCACACCAGGGGTGAATATACAAACACCAATCCAGCCAGTCATACCAAGGGTAAATATACAAACACCAATCCAGCCAGTCATGCCGGAGTGAAAATACAAACACCAATCCAGACAGTCATACCAAGGGTAAATATATGAACACCAATCCATGCCAGGGTGAATATACAGACACCAATCTGGCCAGTCATACCAGGGGGTAAATATATGAACACCAATCCAGCCAGTCACACCAGGGATGAATATATGAACACCAATCCAGCCAGTTATACCAAAGGTAAATATATGAACACAAATCCAGCCAGTCATGCCAGGTGAATATACAAACATCAGTCTGGCCACTCATACCAGAGGTGAACATAGAAACACCAATCTGACCAGTCATACCAGGAGTGACTATAGAAACATTAATGCAGTCAGTCATACCAGGGGTGAATATACGAACAGCAATCCAGTCAGTCCTACCAGGGTGAATATACGTGCAACAATCCTTCCAGTCATACCAGGGGTGAATATATGAATACCAATCCAGCCATTCATAAAAGGGGTGAATACAAAAACACCACTCTGGCCAGTCATACCAAGGGTGAATATACGAACACCGGTTCAGCCAGTTATACCAGGGGTAAATACATGAACACCAATCTGGCAAGTCATACTGGCGGGAATATAGGAACACCAATCCAGCCAGTCATACTAGGACTGAATATACAAACACCAAACTAGCCAGTCATACCAGTGGTGAATATATGAACTCTAATCTAGCCGTTCATACCAAGGGTAAATATATGCACACCAATTGAGCCAGTCATGCCTGGGGTGAATATACGAAATCCATCTGACTAGTCATATACAAACACCAATCTGACCAGTCATACCAGGGGTTAATATAAGAACACTAATCCACCCAGTCATACCAGAGTTGAATATATAAACACCAATCCAGCCATCACCCCAGGGTTGAATATACAAACTCCTATCCAGCCAGTCATACTGGGGGTGAATATACGAACACCAATGCAGCCAGTCATAAAAGAGGTAAATACAGAAACACCAATCTGGCCAGTCATACCAAGGGTGAATATATGAACACCAATTCAGGCAGTTATACCAGGAGTAAATATATGAACACCAATCTGACAAGTCATACTAGGTGGGAATATATGAACATCAATCCAGCCACTCATACCAGGACTGAATATACAAACACCAATCCAGCCAGTCATTCCAGGGGTAAATATATGAACACCAGTCCAGCTTGTTATACCAGGGATGAATATACGAACACCAATCCAGATAGTCATGCCAGGGGTGACTATATGAACACCAATCCAGCCAGGCATACCAGGGGTAGATATATAAACACCAATCTGACCAGTCATACCAGGCGTGACTATGCGAACACTAATCCAGCCAGTCATACCATGGGTGAATATAAGAACAGCAATTCAGCCAGGCATACCAGGGGTAAATATATGAATATAAATCTGACCAGTCCTACCAGGGGTGAATATATGAACACTAATCCAGCAAGTCATACCAGGGGTGAAGGAACAACACCATTCCAGCCAGTCATAACAGGGTTGACTACAGAAACACTAATCTAGCCATTCATACCAGGGGTGAATATTCAAATGCCATTCCAGCCAGCCATACCAGGGGTGAATGCATGAACACCAATCCAGCCAGTAATACCGGGGTGAATATGCAAACATTAATCCAGCCAGTCATACCAGGAGTAAATATATGAACACCAATAAAGCCAGTGATACTATGGATGAATTTATGACACCAATTCTGTCAGTCATACCAGGGATGAATATGCAGACACCAATCGAGCCAGTCATACGAGGAGTGAATATACGAACACCAATCCAGCTAGTCATTTGAGAGATGAACATCCGAACACCAATCTAGCCAGGCATACCAGGGGTAAGTATATGAACACCAATCTGACCAGTCATACCAGGGGTGAATATATGAGCACTAATCCAGCCATTCATACCAGGGGTGAAAATACGACCACCAGTACAGCCAATTACACCAGGGGTGAATATACAAACACCTATCCGGCCAGTCATGCAAGGGGTGAATATATGAACACTAACATGCCAGTCATACCAGGACTGAATATACAAAAAACAATCAAGTCAGTCATGCCAGGGTGAATATATGAACACAAACCCAGCCAGTCATAGCTGGGGTGAATATACAAACACCAATCCAGCCAGTAATTCCAGAGGAGAATATAAGGTACACAAATCCTGAGAGTCATACTAGGGGTGAATATACAAGCACCACTCCAGCTGGTCATACCAGGGGTGAATAAATGAACACTAATCCAGCCAGTCATACCATGAGTGAATATACGAATACCAATCCAGCCAGTTATAACAGGGGCGAATACAGCTAAAGTGTTTTGTGCATTTCTCAATTGTCTCATGCATCTGTATGCTGAAGGAGCTTGTTCGAGTTCACCACCCTTTTGGATTTTATTGGTTTTACTAGTTGGTGTTTCAACTCTCCTTATTTTTTGAGTTATTGTTGAATACAGAAACACCAATCCAGCCGTTCACAGCAGGGGTGAATATACAAACATCAATCCAGCCAGTCATACCAGGGGTGAATATACCAACACCAATCCAGCCAGTCATACCAGGGGTGAAAATGCTAACACCAATACAGACAGTCATACCAGGGGTGAATATACCAACACTGATCCAGCCAGTCATACCAGGAGTGAATATATGAGCACCAATCCAGCTAGTCATGGCAGGGGTGAATATACAAACACCAATCCAGCCAGTCAGGGGTGAATATAGAAACACCAATCCAGCAAGTCATACCAGGGGTGAATATGCGTACAGCAATCTGGCCAGTTATACCAGGGATGAAGATATGAACAACAGTCTAGCCTGTTATACCAGGGGTGGATTTACGAACACCAATCCAGCTAGTCATGCCATGGGTGAATATACAATTATCAAACCAGGCAGGATGCCAGGGGTAAATATACGAACACCAATGCTGCCAGTTATACAAGGACTGAATATACAAGCACCAACCCAATCAGTCATACCAGAGGTGAATAAATGAACACCAATTCAACCATTGATACCAGGGATGAACATATGAACACCAATCCGGCCAGTCATATCAGGGGTAAATGTACAAACACCAATCCAGCCAGTCATACCAGGGGTGAATATATGAACACCAATATAGCCAGTCATACCATGGGTGAATATACGTACCCCAATCTGGCCAGTCATACCAGGAGTGAATATATGAACACCAGTCTGTGCTGTTATACCAGGGCTGGGTATACGAACACTAATCCAGCTAGTAATACCAGGGGTGAATATACGAACACCAATCCAGCCAGTCATATCACGGGTAAATATATAAACAGCAATCCAACCAGTCATAGCAGGGCTGAATATGTGTACACCAATCTTGCCAGTCATACCAGGGGTGAACATATGCACACCAGTCCAACATGTTATACCAGGGGTGGATATACGAACACCATTCCAGCTAGTCATGCCAGGAGTTAATATATGAACACCAATCCAACCTGGCATTCTAGGGATATATATATATATATATATATATGAACACCAATCTGACCAGTCATACCGAGGGTGAATATACGAACACCAATCTCAGCAGTTATACCAGGGGTGACAATACGAACATTAATCCAGCTAGTCATACCAGGGCTGAATATACAAACACCAATCCAGCCAGTCATACCAGGGGTGAATATACAAACACCAATCCAACCAGTCATACCAGGAGTGAATATATGATCACCAATCCTGCCAGTCATACCTGGGGTGAATATACAAATACCAATCCAGCCAGTCATGGTAGAGGTAAATATATGAACACTAATACAGCCAATCATACCAGGGGTGAATATAGGAACGCCAATCCAGCCAGTCATCCCAGGGTTAAATATGCAAACTCTCATCCAGCCAGTCATATGAGGGATGAAGATACCTACACCAATCCTGCCAGTCATACCAGGGTTGAATATACGAACACCAATCCTGCCAATCATACCAGGGATGAATATAAGAACACAAATCCAGCCAGACTTACCAGGAGTGAACATAAATACACCAATCTGGCCAGTCATACCAGGGGTGAATATATGAACAACAATATAGCCAGTGATACCTGGGGTGAATATATGAACACCAATCCAGCTAGTCATGCAAGGGGTGATAATACCAACAACAATACAGACAGATATACCAGGGGTAAATATACAAACACCAATCTGACCAGTCATACCAGAAGTGAATATATGAACATCAATCCAGGCAGTCATACCAGGGGTGAATCTGCAAACACCAATCCAGCCAGTCATAACAGGCTGAATACAGAAACACCAACCCAGCCATTGATATCAGGGGTGAATATATGAACACCAATCCAGCCAGTCATACCAGGGGTGAATATATGAACACCAATCCAGCCAGTCATGCCAGTGGTGAATATGCAAACACCAATCCAGCTAATCATACCATGAGTAAATATATGAACCAGTGGTGGCTGGTGGCTTCAAATCAAAGGGGGGGGGCTGTAAGAGACAGCTAAATGGGTGGGGCCAGTGGGAAGGGGTGTGGCCAACTAGAAAGGGGTGGGGCTATGATAAAAAACACAAAAACTGGGACTTTAATTAAATATGCTGCCCTGGGTGCCAACCCATCATTATGAGAGTCCAATCGAGACAAAATGAAGTGTAGAAAAAATATTTCAATGCATTGGTTACATGACAGCTTACGTAATATTTAGATGGAAACAAAAAGGTTGTGAGGCATGGAAAAAGAAATTACTTTTTAAATACATTACTGGATTGCCAGTCAAAATCAAGTATAAAAAAAACAAGCAGCACTTAAACCACTTCTCCTTGCACTGCAATTCTAATTATAAGTTATATTCAGCTTTATAAAAGTACCAGGTAACATGCTGAAAGTAGCAATCTCAGTGATACCCCCCTTGTAAAAATGTTTCTTATCCAAAAAAGACCTGCTGCCTGACAACAACTATCTACTTGTTTCATGGGGAAAACATGATCAAAGTAAAAAATGAACAGCAAACAAGAAACAAGCTCAAGATAAATTGCTTAAAGGATTACTGCACAGGTTATGGACCACACATGATAGATTAGCATTCTGTTTAGGTTGCAAGTAAAGCCTGCAAAGATGACTGCAAGTCTCTAACAAATGTAATGAGTTTCTGAAAATACTGTAATCCTGTCCTTTATTACAAATACTGTCATATGCATTTCAATTCCGAAGGCTTATACGCTATCTAGTTATGTAAATATTCGCAGCATGGCAACAACAAAAAGGCTTTCAATGTTGGTAATTATTTAACAGTATGCTTATTATAGCTTACTTGCATCTTACAGTCTCAGACAAGCTTATCTGATGGTCATTAAAGCATTGCTACTTTAACAAAATGGAACAGGCACTGCAATAACATGCATTTTCTGAATAAGAAGAAGCATAAATCAACAGTATAAAAATATGACAGAAAACCAGAACATTCTGCAAAATCAAGGACAGATGAAAAGCCACTGTAGTACTTGTGTCTACCTTGAATGGGGGGATACTATGTACACTTACACTGCACAACTGCTCCTTGCCTTGCTTGGACACATCTAGAGTGGGTCGAACTTCCAAAATATCGAACACCATAAGCTCGAACTTGGAAGTTCGAAATGAGGGAAACAATTCGCTGTTCCAAGAAACACACACACAACACAAGCACAGCAAAAACCTATGTCTAATGTGGGGGGCTTCGCCCCACACCCCCCAACGTGGGGGGCTGTGCCCCCCCAAACACCCTACTTAAATATACCAACTCCGAGATCGCACCACAGTAGAGAAAATAGCAAAGCCGTGGAATGGCCCACTGAATTCTTGCCCTGGGTAAGAATTCGATGTTCCACGGCTTTGATATTGTCAGCGTTTGCGGTTTCATGTTCGATGTAATGCCATTCGGTATTTTGAGTTTTCGCGGTTATGATATAAACCCTCCAGAGTCACTATGTGGGGGAGTGGAGTGCAACAAATATGTCACAATTTGAAATGTCTGGCTGACGGTGATGGCCCTGACACATTTGTCATACCTCTCAACCTCAGAGCAAGAAATCTGGACAAAGCCATCAATAGAAGTGGGACAAAGGCCCAGAAATAAGGACAATTTTTAAATATTGCTCTTATAAACATAGAAAGATAATAGAATAGTAGGTCTTGCATTAGTATGAAATCTGAAACTCAAATGTCTCATTATTTTCTAACTTCAATCTTTAATGATTTGCTACTAATTTGCCAGAAAACCAGAATTTTATGAAAAACGGACCAAAAATGTGATGCAAAAATATAAAATAGCCACGCAATACAACTGGGAACCTGTCAAAGAAGGGACACTTTTTTTTAATATTAGTACTGTTAACTTGAGCAGCTGACAAAATAAGAGAATCTACATGCATTTCTGAAAATAAAAGTAATCTATTACTCTGATCATTACAATTATTTATTAATTGTAAACCCTCCACGCTTTCTTCCAAATGTGCCATTTTGCAGAGGGATTATTAGGAGGAGAGCAACATTTTGAGCCAAAATCGGGGACAGTTGAAAGGTTTGGATATGCCTAATTCTATAAAGTGATTTATTTGCTTGTACCTCTCAACCTTTTAACACAGGAAATCTGGACAAGGCCAAATATATTGGGGAAACATACAAACAGTACTAAAAATTGCTCTTGTATAAACTTAGACAGTTGACAGAATAACAGGTCTTGCTTTAGCATGCATTTTTCTGAAGTGTATGAAGTCTGAAACTGAATGTCTGTCATTATTTAGTGACTTCATTCCTAAATGATTTGCCAAAAAAACACAAATGTTATGAGGAACAAACCAAAAATAAGAAGCAAAAATATATTCATTCTGCAAAAATCTGGACAGTTGAAAGGTATAGTTCAGCTGGGGCAGAGTTTGCCTCCCTTCCCCCCTCAAAAAATCATGGTCAAATGGAGCGGGTCTATATCACATCAGTGAACACTAAAAATAGCAAATGCTGATATATCGAATTCAAAGTCCAAAAGCTGAAAACAGCAAAGGAACGGATCGGCAAATTTTTTCCCATGGAAAAAAATCCGCTGTGCCGTTCTCTGGGTTTTGCTGTTTTCTCCACTGTGGTGTAATCTTGGAGTTGGTATATTTAAGTTGAATGGTTTGGGAGGCACAGCCCCCACATTGGGGGGGGGGTATGGGGCAAAGCCCCCTACTTAATTTTGACTGTATACTCTTCTTTTTTGTTTTGTTTTGTTTTTTTTTTTGGATCAGAGAATTTTTTCCCATCCGTTCCTTCACATTTTTCAGCTTTTGGACTTTGAAGTTTGATATATCAATGTTCGCTATTTTTAGCATTCACTGATGTGATATAGACCCACATGGGGCTTCCCCCCTGCAGCTATTCCAATGTCCCATTACTTGGCTCTTTCACCCCATTTACCATAAACACTGTAATGTGCATACTGCTTTACTTCTACAATGATTTGGATTTCATTTAAAAGTTTTATTTTACATTTTACAGCACAAACACTAATAGACATCTGCTAAATGGTTCCCTATGACGATGTCACAGATGCAGTTAATAAAATGCGTCTTCATCAAACCGAAAAGTGTGAAAAGGCAAAATAGTGAAGCAGCTTTTCAGCAAATTCTTTCCCTGGGAAAATATTTGCTTGACCGCTTTAATTACTTTGCTGTTTTCAGCACTGTAATGTGATCTCAGAGTTGGTATATTTAAGTAGGGGGGTGTGGGCCCCCCCCCCCACATTATGTAATGTTTTAAAGTTTTTTTTTTAATTTGGAACAGAGATTCTTTTCCCTTGGAAAAAAAAATCACTGTTCTGAGGTTTCAACGTTGTAAGCTTTTACTTACATGGGGTCGATTATCTGTCATTTGCTGTTGTGAGTGTACGATATCATAATATAGATCCTGCTAAACAAAGCAATGCAGTTTCACAATGAAAAAAGACTTAGCATTAAAACCTCTCTGCCCTTAAAACTCACATTCATTGAAACAGCATTAAAACCCACATTCAAAGAAATGCATCTGGCCAGTGGCAGATAAAGATTAACCTTGGGCTGTTTTCAAATCTTAGGCCCCTTGCACAGGAAACATACATATGTTCTTTGATACACCTTCCTGATTGTATTAAATTATATTCCTTGTATAATAAACTTCAGTTGTTAGAGAGTGTTTTAAATTTATTGTTTTGAACATTTTTCCAGTAAACAATGAAACAAAATTCATGCACCAATAATGACAAAACTGCCCAATTCAGAACATTTCCATCATAAAACTCTACTCAAACTTCTACAATCCACTAGTACCAGCAAATATGCAAAATCTCTGCAGAAATAAAAGTCATCTAAATAATTCCACATTAAAGAGATCTGTAACTAATAAAGTTGCTGCTAGCAAACAACTTTATATTTTATTGTTTCATCTACAAATAAAGTGCCTGTTGCTCTTGAGGAATACATTGCCTATATTACATTAAAAAAATGATAAGCTAGTAATATTGCAATAGGGAATGGATGGCAAACTGATAACAGGTTCATCATTATTAGGTATCTCCGCCAAAGAGGACATTCTCAGGGCTGTAGCATCCACCCCCTTTAAAAGTACAACCTAGTACAGTATCAGCAATGCATCTATATACTGGGGGAGTAGAACCCACAACCTTCTGCATCAAAAGCAAGTACACTACCAGTTGTGCTATTAACAATGCAAGCAGACACAGCATAAACAGCACTAAACTTCTCTTCAAGCTCTCAGCTCCTTGTAAAATGCACTCAACACTCAACTGTATCACTCAACCTTGAAGCACAAGAAATCTGGAAAAAGCCAAAATTTATTGGGGGGGACAAAAGCCCAAAAACTAGGGACACATTTTAAACATGCTTGTATAATTTTGGAAAGTTGCTAGAATAAAATGATGTGTTACCACCACGTATTTCACTACCAAGTCTTGAAACCATGACCCTAGGCACTATAGTCAGAACAACATACTCCTATGTCAAATCAGCTTTTTCTTGAAAAACAGGTAGACTTAAACTTAAATGGCTATCATTTAGTGAATTCAGTTCTCACCATAGCTGTCAACTTCTTAGCCCAAAACACCTAGACAAAGCCAATAATGGAGAAATACAGCCCCCAAACATATTCAGTGAATTCAGTTCTCACCATAGCACTCAACCTGTTAGCGCAAAAACATGGACAAAGCCAATAATGGGGGAATACAGCCACCAAAATAGGGAAAAATTTCAAATATTGATCTTATAAACAGAAACTTGCTAGAATAAAATGTTTTGTGTTACCATGTACTTTCTGAAGAATATGAAGTCTGAAATTCAAATGCCTGTCATAATTTAGAGAATTCAAAATCCAGAAAACCACAGATTTTATGAGGAACAAAAAAAAATGAGGCAAACATTCACAAGTGGTGGTGGGTAGGGAATTCAAGCTCTTGCTACCTACTCCCAAGGTACAGGGTTTGAGTCTATCCACAAGGTATATTTCCTGACTTCTTTCTAGCTACACACATACACACACACACACTCTTCGTTAATACAAAAGTACCTACCTGCAGACAAACAAGTATTCCTGTCATTACTTCCACACAAGTCCCACTCCAGCACAGTTTAAAAAAAAAGCCCCATGAGAGTTCCTGTGAGAGCAGAGCAGGCTCCAGCCTGCAGACTGTTGTAACTGCATAGACTTCTGGGATCTCTGTATGCAGAATGCTGTCTTCCTAATCTGGTCTGGATTCCTGTGTGCATGTGTGATTGGCATAGTTCCCGGAAAGCCGATCATGCACATGCAGAAGTCCAGGTTTGTGTTTATTTCATTTACAAACACCAATCCAGCCAGGCATACCAGGGTTAAATATATGAACACCAATCTGACCAGATATACCGGGGGGTGAACATATGAACACTAATCCAGCCAGCCATACCAGGGGTGCATAGACGAATACAAATCCAGCCAGTCATACCTGTGGTGAATATACAAACACCGATCCAGCCAGTCATACCAGGAGTGAATATATGAACACCAGTCCTGCCAGTCATACCAGGGCTGAATATACAAACACCAATCCAGCCAGTCATGGCAGGAATGAATATATGAACACGAATTCAGTCAGTCATACCATGGGTAAATATACGAACAATTCCGCCAGTCATGCTGGGGTGAATATGCAAACACCAATCTGGCCAATCACACCAGGGGTGAATATATGAACAACATTCCAGCCAGTCATACCAGGAGTGAATATACATAAACCATTCTGGCCAGTCATGCCACAGGTGAATATACCAACACCATTCTGACAAGTCATACCAGAGGTGAATATACTAACACTAATTCAGCCAGTCATACCAGGGTAAATATATGAACAATTTAGCCAGTCACCTCAGGGTTGAATATACAAACTCCAATCCAGGCAGTCATGCCAGGGGTGAATATATGAACACCAATCCAGCCAGACATAATAGGGGTGAATATAAGAACACAAATCCAGCCAGTCCTACCAGGGTGGAATATACAAACACCAATCCGGCCAGTCATACCAGGGTTGAATATACGAACACCAATCCAGCCAATCATATCAAGGGTAAATATACGAAACACCAATCCAGCCAGTCATGCAAGCGGTTAATATATGAACCACGTCTGGACAGTCATACCAGGGTGTGAATATATGAACACCAATCCAGTCAGTCATTCCAGGGGTGAATATAAGAACACAAATCCAGCCAGTCATACAAGAGGTGAATATACAAACAACAATACAGACAGATATACCAAGGGTAGATATACAAACACCAATCTGACCAGTCATGCCAGATGTGAATATACTTACACTAATCCAGCCAGTTATCCCAGGGGTGAATATACGAACACCAATCTAGCCAGTCATAACAGGGGTAAATACAGAAACACCAATCCAGCCTTCTTACCAGGGGTGAATATATGAATACCAATCCAGCCAGTCATACCATGAGTAAATATATGAACAGTAATCCAGCCAGTCATACCAAGGGTGAATATACAAGCACCAATCTGGCCAGTCACCCCAGGGTTGAATATACAAACTTCAATCCAGCCAGTCATACGAAGGGTAAATATACGAATACAAATCCGGCCAGTCATCTCCGGGGTTAATATATGAACCTCATCTGGCCAGTCATTCCAGGGGTGAATATATGTGCACAAATCCAGCCAGTCATACCAGGGTGTGAATATATGAACAAAAATCCAATCAGTCATACCAGGAGTGAATATAAGAACACAAATCCGGCTAGTTATACCAGGGGTGAACACGCATACACTAATCTGGCCAGTCATACCAGGGGTGAATATACGAACAACAATATAGCCAATGATACCAGGGGTGAATATATGAACACCAGTCCAGCTAGACATGCCAGGGGTGACTATAACAGTTATACCAGAGGTAGATATATGAACACCAATCTGACCAGTCATACCAGAGGTGAATATACAAACACTAATCCAGCCAGTCATAACAGGGGTTTATACAGAAACACCAATCCAGCCATTCTTACCTGGGATGAATATATGAATACCAATCCAGCCAGTCATACCAGGGGTGAATATATGAATACCAATCCAGCCAGTCATACCAGGGGTGAATATATGAACAACAATACAGCCAGTCACACCAGGGGTGAATATATGAACACCCATCCAGCCAGTCATACCAGGGTTGAATATATGAACACCAATCCTGCCAGTAATACCAAGGGTGAATATGCAAACAGCAATCCAGCCAGTCATGCCAGGGGTAAATACATGAACACCAATCCAACTAATCATGTCAGGGATGAATATATGAACAACAATCCATCCAGGAATACCAGGGGTAAATATATGAACACCAATCTGACCAGTCATACCAAAGGTGAATATACAAACACCAATCCAGCCAGTCATGCTGGGGTCAGTATATAAACACTAATCCAGTCAGTCATACCAACGGTGAATATACAAACCCCAAGCCAGCCAGTCATACCAGGGGTGAATATATGAACACTAATCAAGCCAGTTATACCAGGGTTGAATATGTGAACACCAATACAGCCAGTCACACAATGGATGAATAAACAAACAGTAATCCAGTTATTTGGCTCCATTTTAATTATAGACTTTGTGTCACTCTGCTTAACTTGGGACAAAGATTGTTCCAGAGAAGGGATAGGCATTTCATGACAAATTATCACTCCTCTTTGTCTTATTTATTTGCTGGAATATATTTGGGTTTCTGGCTTTAGTGTTAGCTGGACTGTTTGATTTCTTGAGCTATAAGAGTTGGTTAAGTGGAGATCTGAGAAGTAGATGCTGAACAGCAAAGTTCCAGATACAGATTTCTGTGGAACTTGACTGGTTGCCTTCATGCTCTCAGAGGACATACTCCCAACTCTTACTGTGTGAGTCCAGTCTATCCACCTAACCACATATGGGTTAATTTGGAGTTTCTTCAACCTGTTTATTATATTTCATGTGGTATTGTGTCACATGCCTTAGCAAGATCAAGGTACACTGTGTGTACAGCTTGTCCACAATCTACAGTCTGAGAAACTCTCTCAAAATGTTCTCAAGACTCATTAGACAGGATCTACCCTCGGCAAGCACAACTTGTTGGGGATCGACACTCATAAGGTTTTTAGTATCATAGCTATTTAAGTCAGTTATGATATGTTCCATGGACTTCCATGTAAGACTTTTTAGGTTGATGAGTCTGCAATTCCTGGAGTCTGTGGTAGGGTCAAATTTGTGGATTGGCATCATAAAAGATGTACTTCACTCCTATAGGACAAGGCCAGTCATTAGTCTCAGACTGAAGAGGTTGAGGAGTGGGTTTGCCATTGCTTGCTTAATGGTATTAATTAGGGACCTAGGTATGTTATCAACACCCATAGATGATGTACTCTTCATTTTGTTGGGTGCCTTCAGCTCATGCTCTTTCATGTGATTCATGGTTTTATTCCATCAAGGATAAGTAGGTTTGGTATAGATGTTCCTTTGGCGAAGTTAGTACTAAATTTATTTGCCAGCATGTTGGCAATATCCACTGGATCTGAGTAGTTACTACTATTATGAATGAACTTGGCACAATGTTGGGTGTTGTGATGTCCCCTCTCTGGGCCAGTAATCAAGGAACTGAATCCTCACCACTGACACTGGAGAGGGACTTTCACTTACAACAAAAATGGATAAACCCAGTATTTCCAGATGCAGATCTCTGCATCAAGCACAGTTTCTCTTGAGACCACACAGGGAACGCACTCAGCCCGGCGTCTGGATTTCTCTTTCTGTCTCTTCCCAGGTTCTCAATAAGGCTTCACACTGGCACAACTGTAGAGTTAATTCTTCAACGAAGTTTCTAAGCCCAGTCCTCCACCAGTCTCTCTGTAAAACCAGTACTTCATGTCCCTGCTCCAAGTGGCTAACACACACACTATTTGAGATTTGATTTACATACACACACAAACACATGCACACACACACACGCACACGCACACATGCACACACGCACACACACACACACACACACACACACACACACACACACACACACACACACACACACACACACACAAACACACACACATGCACACACACACACACACACAGACACACAGCTGGGAAAGATTGGCAAAGGTTTATAAGCTATGCCCCCTTCTGCCCAGACTATAAGGTAGTTACTGCCACCAGAAACTCTCAAGCTAGCTACCCTAAGGCTCTTACAAGGGTATCCAGTTATACTGAGTGAAATTAAAATTAATACAAATGTTAGTTTGACCCATGCAGTAAGGCTTTCAGGAGTGGGTACAGAGTTACCAAATAGATATGAGTACTCTCAAAGGTTAAAATATTCTCTAAAGGACTGGCCACAATAAAAAGTTTGAATATATTTAATAATAAATAGTAAAATAACATAAAAATACTAAATATGTATTTACAATAAACACCAGGGTTTCAATCACAGGAAATATTAAAATAATACAGACGAATAGATTCACACAGATACAGAAAACAGTACGTAACTAGTCTCACTGTATTTTATTGACTGATCTAAAGAGTTATTCTTCCCTGGTTACTTACTAGAGCAAGGTAAGATGAAGTAGGTGAGTGAATCTTCTATGTAAGGTTTCCAAAACAGAGTGCCATGAGACTTCAGTCTCAACTAGTATTAAACATTATTTTAGTGATGGATTCCAGAATTACATCACATATATCTGACTCCTGGTTCCCATGGAATGCTCATTACTAGAAAGTGTCAGGATTAACACCTATGTGTCAATAATACACACACACAGAGCCTTGCTAAGATCTGCTGCAGCTCCGGGAAGTCATAAAATCATAAAACACTTCCACTCTTCCTACACAACCTCATAAACCATACTTCTTACAGACATTGCATCTTTAGCTTCATTCAAAACTGTGAGATAACTTCGTTATGGCCTAGGCCCAATAATTTAATTTCTTACTATTTTTTTAAATTTAAGATTAACATCTTCTCTTTCTGTATCCTCTGTTAAAACATATACATTTAAACAGTTACAGTAATGCATGTACAATTCTTTTTCTGCCCAGCAGGGCACACTGTTGATACATGTTTTAACACAAGCAACTTTACAAATATTATTCTATTTATTTATTTCCTGTTTTATTACCAGGGAAGTCCACTGGGCCCAGAGAGCCTGTTTTCAGTGGAGGCCCGGGGAGAAAACTCTATGAAACAGATTACAGTAAAGATAGCAGTCCAATAAAAATAAAAGTACAAGTACAAATACATATCAAATAATACAAAGCATTAGCAATATTGCCCATAGTGGAAAAATACCGTGCAGATACATTTTAACAAACTCACACAGTTAAAGTCAAAAGCTATTTACAATATTTACAGAGTGTGAGAGATCATATAGGAATTAACTATAGAAGGTTATAGCCATCTATAAGGTGCTTAGGAACTCAGGAGGATACCCTCCCAGGAGCTTTTTTTAAAGAGTTCTAGGTAGAAAGAATGCAGTTACATTTTCATTTGGAGGAGAGGTTTGTGTAAAGCTGAGTTTTGAAGTTGTTTGTGTTTGACATTGTCCTTATTGTGGAAGGGAGAGGGTTCCATTTCTTACCTAAGGAGAAGTAGAGAGGAAGTTGTCCAACAGGATGTTTAGGTTTGTGGACAGTGTGACACTCATGCTCTGGCCCAGCAATCAAGGAGCCTCAATCCTCAACACTAACACCAGTGAGGGGTGTCCATATAGGGAAAGGAAAATAAACACACACACAGTAAAGTACAATTTCTCTTAAGAGCACACAGACATCACAGTCAGTCTGGGAGTGGCCTCTCCCTTTCACTCCAGGTCCCAATAAGACTCCCCACTGGCACAGCTATAGGGTCCAGATCTCAGCCTAGTGGGCAAGCTAAAACCTCTAGCACCTTCTCTGTCCAACCAGTGCTTTGTGTCCCTGCCCAAGTAGCTGAAACACACACTTTGAGATAGGAGTTTATACTCCTGGGTGAGGCTGGCACAGATTCTCCAGCTGTACCCCTTTTCTGCCCAGTCTAAATGGTAGTACCTGCTGCCACCATCCACTGATATTTATCATCTACTCAAAGGCTCTTAAAAGGGTGTCCAATTATTACTGTGCAATATTATTATCCAAATGGTAAGTGTGACCTAACAGTCAAGACTTATTTGGAATGACTTGCTACAGCATCACTATATACATGCAATGTACTCTTAGAGCTTGAATTATCTCTACACAAAACAGCCACAGTTGAAAGGTTTTAAAATATTTAATAATAAATAATAAGAACATAAGACAATGCTTCTTACTACACAGTGCTAGTCAAGAGTTCAGAGAGTACAGAGAAATACTTAAAATAATATTGTAGAAAAGTTATAACATCAACACAGAAAAACACTTAGTCTAATCTTCCTAATTCCTAGCTATTTCTAAGATAAAACATAGTTCTAAATAACTTACATACAGAGCAAAGCAGTGCCGGTGATGTTGGATGTTCTCAAGACAAAATGCTCTGAGCTCTCTGATTCTCTGTCTTTAAAATGATAACACAGAGCTGCTTCACATGACATCATTCTTCATACTTCTCTGCTGTTCCCAGGCTAACAGAAACTACATTTACATTCTTTACACCTGGTTAGAAACCAGAGCAATAAAGGACATTTATACATGCAAATTCTAGCCATTAGCTCTGGTCTTAAAACAATAGACAGGATGCCTCCCTTTAGACATATTAGCTCCGAATTTTGACATCAAAGACAGTCATAAAATGCTTGACTTAGCTTTCTTACAGCAGAGTGCACTGTTGTTACGTTTTTGTAGTTCAATATCTAATGCAGTATTTTCTCATTTAAAAGAACAAGCCTGTGGCTTGCATTAATATTTACAAATGACAGAATTATCTACAAACTTCTATCTGGCTAGGCTGGCAACCTTCACCTATCTTCACACATCTCCCCTGGAGAACTGAAGCTAATTTTTCAAGTGACCCTTGAGAAATGTTGCTTGAAAGGGTTAGGTCTATCTGAGTATACCTTACCCCATTCCCTGTCTTGAGAGCCTATCTGTGTTGGCATTGCTAATCCCACTGCGGTGCTGCACTGACATATCATATGCTTGCAACCCTAGGCTCCATCTTAACAACTTGGCATTTTGCTGGCTGGCTCTTTGTAGCCATGTTAGGGGGTTGTGATCTGTCACTACAGTGAATTTTCTTCCATACAGATAGGGCTGAAGTTTCTGCAGTGCCCACACTATGGCCTGACATTCCTTTTCTAGAGCTGCATAGCATTCCTCCTTGGGTTGCAGCCTATGACTGAGATAAACCACTGGATGCTCTTCTCCATCTGAAGAAATCTGGCTAAGTACAGCCCCCACCCCATGGTTTGAAGCATCTACCTGCACAACAAATTATTTTCTGTAATCTGAACTGGCTAACACATGGGGGTCTTCCCAAAGCTTCTTTAAGCTTCTGGAATGCCTGCTTACATGCTGTGGTCCACACTACCTTATCTGGCCTGTTCTTCCTTGTCAGATCTGTGAGGGGAGCATCTATGGTACTATAACCGGGGATGAATTTCTGTAGTACCCTGCTGTCCCTAAGAATGCCCTCACCTGCTTCTGGTAGCAGGTGCAGGCCATGCCAGAATGGCTTCTACTTTGGCAGGTTCTGGCCTGATCTTACCACTCCCACTCTATGTCCCAGGAAGGAGACCTCTGCCATACCCACCTGACATTTGCTGGGCTTAATGGTCAACCCTGCCCTCTGTAGTCTGCCCAGCACCTCCTTGACATGTTGAAGGTGCTCTTGCCAGGAATGGCTGTAGATGGCAATATCATCTAGGTAAGCAAGGGCTCCTGCTCCTGCTAGGATATGATCTACTAGCCTCTGGAAAGTTGCTGGCACATTTTTCATCCCAAAGGGCATCTTTGTGAACTCGTACAAGCCAAAAGGAGTCACAAAGGCTGACCTCTCTCTAACACTGGGAGTCAAGGGCACCTGCCAGTAACCCTTGGTAAGATCAATGGTTGTAAAATACTTAGCCCCACCCAGCTGCTCTAGGGCCTTGTCTTTCCTAGGCATGGGGTAAGCATCTGAGTCTGTGTGACTGTTTAATTCCCTGTAGTCCACAGAGAACCTGGTGCTGCCATTCTTCTTTGGCACCAGCACCACTGGGGAGGCCCAGGGTATGTTGGACTCTTGAATCACCCCTAGTTTCAACATCTCCTGTACCTCCTCCCTCAGAGTCTGCTTGACTCTATCAGGCACTCTAAAGGGGCCTGCCTAATAGGCCTTTGGGGTCCTGTCTCCACCTGGTGCTGCCCCAGGTGTGTGAACCCTGGTGTCCCAGTGAACATGTACCCAAACTCCTGTAACACTGCTCGGATTTCTTGAACTTGGGTATTAGATAGCTGCTGGGACATTGCTACCCCTTCCACAGAGGTGTCAGTCCAAGCCTCACTGAGGAGATCAGTCACCAGATCTCCCTCAGACTTCTCCTGCAATCCACTGCAAATGCTCAGCACAAAGGCCTCCCTATCATGGTAATGTTTCATCATGTTAACATGGGTACAATTTCTGCCCCTGCCTCCTGCCTAGCAGTTCCACCATGTAGTTAACATCACTTACCTTTCTTACCACCTTGTAGGGTCCCATTGAAGCTGCTTGCAGCTTGTTGTGTCTAACAGGAATGAGAACCATTACCTGCTGCCCCACAACATACTCTCTAGCTCAAGCATTCCTGTCATACCACACCTTTTTCTGTTGTTGGGCTTCTGCCAGGTTCTTCTGCGCCAAACCCATGAGTTCCCTGAGCCTTGTCCTGAGGTTTAGGACATATGCCACAATAAACCCGTTGTAAGATTCACACTCACCTTCCCACTCATCTCAAATTAAATCTAGAGGTCCTCTAACCCTATGCCCATACAGCAACTCAAAGGGTGAAAAACCTGTGGATTCCTGGGCAACCTCTCTGTAAGCTAACAACAGATGGGGTAAATATTTGTTCCACTCCCTCTTGAATTGGTCTGCAAATGCATGTAGCATGGACTTGATTGTAGAGTTTAACCTTTCAACAAGACCATTAGTCTGGGGATGGTAGGGGGTGGTCTTCAGGTGCTTCACCCCACAGAACTTCCACAGACATGCCAGCAGGTCTGACATGAAATTGGCACCTTTGTCAGCCAGTATGTTTTTGAGAAACCTACCCTGCTGAAAATCTCTAACAAAGCATTTGCCACCTTTTCTGCCTCAATGGAGGACAGAGCCACTGCCTCAGGGTATCGTGTAGCATAATCCACTACCACTAGGCTATACTTTTTTCCCCTGAGGAACTTGGGGTACTCAGAGGCCCCACAGTAGCCATAGCTACCCTCTGAAATGGCCCCTTAATCACAGGCAAAGGAATCAAAGGAGCTCTCACCTTGTCTCCTGCCTTGCCTACCTTTTGGCACTCCTCACAGGTCCTCCAGTACCCTGTGACATCTCTGGAAATTCCAGGCCAACAGAAGTTCTACATAATATGTCTCTTTGTACATTATAAGCCCATATGACCTGCAAAGGGAATATCATGAGCTATGGCTATAAGTGCCAGATGATAGGCTCTAGGCACTACCAACTGCTGTACCCTCTCACTTTCTAGCCCTCCCTCAGGGGTCCACTCTCTATACAGTAACCCTTTGTCCCAGTATACAGAATCCCTCTTCCCTTGAGAATCAGGTGCCTCACTAGCTACCTGCCTTAGGCCTTCCAATGTAGGGTTTGAGAGTTGAACCTGCCTCAGTCTCTTTGTAACCCTTCCCAGCTCCTTTTCCACAGGAAGTCTGGCATCCTCTGACAGTGGTACCTCACTGTCAGCCTGGGTACTACTACTCACCTCTACCTTTGCAGTCACTCTGTCCAAGGGAACATCAGTACCCACAAGCAGCTGTGGCTCACATTCAGTCTCACTGCTACAGAGTAGCTTCCTCCCTAAAGTAACCACTTCACTAGTCCTGACTGCAAGTATGCAGTCTGGGTCTTCCACAGGCTGCCAGACCCACATGCTTGTCTGCTAGCCTGACTGCGTGTAACTGCATAAGCACATGGTACTGCCTCATCCAAATCCTTCCCTATCAGGACATCTGCAGGATGGTAGTTTGATACCCCTGTTGTCTCAAGACAACCTACTATTGGCATTTTGTCTTTCCCTCTTACTGGCTCTCTTAACATTTGTTCCCCACCTTTACCTCTGTGGACATCTGTATGCCACATGGCCCCACTGGTTGCATTCAAAACATTTAACCATAGGTCCTGGATGTGTACCTGGACTAGTGGCTTCCCCTGCTACTGGCAGATTCTGTTGGGGCAGTCTGTGCTGCCCACCATGGGTTCCTTTAGACCCATGAGCAGTACTGAGGGTCCCTTTCCTGTGCAGGGATGCCCTGCTTGCTAGGTATTGGTCTCTCTTCTTCCCCAACTCACCTGAAGTAGCACGTTGTTTATCAGCTAACCATATCCTCTTGCCCACAGGCAAAGTGCTAAGGGCTTGTTCCCTCTCCAAAAGGTCTGCCAGACCTTCAAAAGTAGTGACCTGACATCCACTCACCCACCTATGAAAATAAGTGCTCAGTTCAGCAACATATTCACACACACACTTTCATCTGCCTTGTGTCTATGTTCACAAATCTTTTTCCTATATGTTTCAGGTGTTAGCTTAAAAGATTCTAACAAATGATTTTTAGCAGCAGTATAATCAAAATATTCACAATCAGCAAGTTTAGACCACACAGTTACAGCTTTACCATGGAGTAAGGGGGGTCAGGAACCGTACCCAGAGCCTTTGGTCAACATCATACTGTTTACATACCCTCTCAAACATATGAATGAAATTATCAAAATGATCTCCCTCTTTAAACTGCAGAAGAAGTTTACTGACCTTTTGTGCTTCTGGGGTCCAGTTACTCCCTTCCCCATTACCTCTATGACTCTGGCTAAGAGTCAGCATCTTCTCTTCATGCTACCTCTGCCTCTCATTTTACTCAGCTTCCAGGCTTAGCAGTTTCTCATTCTCCTCAGCCTGCAGATGTCTCAGTCTCTCAGCTGCTTCTATTTCCAAATGCCTGGCCTCCAACTCAAGTCTCTTTAGCTCCAGATGGATTTTTAAGTCCTCTGCAGAAATTCTGAGCTGTCCATTCTCTGAGGGTGGTACATCTCCACTGCCAGTCTGATCATCCTCCTGGTTGCTGTTTTCTGATGCAGCTGTGACCAAAGCTGCAATCAGGTCTGCCTTAGTCAGGTTTCCATGCACCAGTCCCCTAGCCTGGCACATCTCAGAAAGCTGGCTCCTTGTTAGCTTTCTGTACTCCTCTGCTGACATGCTGCCTGCTCTCCCTGACTAACTAAGCTAACAAAAGAAATAAAACAATTGTGATCTGAACTCTGAGAATTCACTGCATGGCTGATTTAGAGTAGAAAAACACCTTCAGTGATCACTGTACACAAGCTACAGGAATTCACTCTACCCACACCACTATAAGCCAATTAATATTTGCCAACCAATTAATATGTGGTGTGGATATCCCACCACTGCCAAACAATTAATATGTGATGCCCATGCACTGACCCAGCAATCAAGGAGCCTCAATCCTCACCCTAACACCAGTGAAGGGTGTCCATATAGGGAAAAGATAATAAACACACACACAGTAAAGTACAATTTCCCTTAACTCATTCACTTCAATGGAGCTCAGGAAGTTTGCACTATAACTTCCAGTGGGTGGAGACTAAACTTTTTTTATATAATCAAATAATGTCCTCACATTTTAAACAAATGTTCATATCTCTGGAATCATAGGGGTTATGAAAGGTATAAATGGCACACTCGTCAGCACAAACAATTTTTATAATGGTAGTATTCTTTAGGTTCTAGGTCTTAAAAGGAATTTTATAAGTCACAATAAGCACATTAACTATTATATTTGTCACATTTTACAAACAACTTACAATATCTCAGCAACCATTCAAGTTACACACATACTGTCAGCAGCATTTTATTAATCCAGTTGAGAGCTTTCATATGAGGCTAAGGAGTTCTGTCTGTGTTACATGATTGTTGAGATATTTAGAAAAAATTGAAAATGATATCCATATAAATTAATATCATAAAAATAACAGTTAATATCTATTTACCTGCATTAGACAGAGGTCAAATATTAATGCAGTTGAGTTTGCTATTGTGTAAGCTTTAAGATGAAATCTTTTAAAACCTTGTACATAGCATGGTTTTGGAATTATTGATGCAAATATGAACAAGCAATATTTGACACTTAGAGGCATCCATAGGAGTTAACTGCAGATGCACCTGGAGACGTCACTTGGACGTGATGAGTTAAAAGCAAACAGAGATCATAGTAAGTCTGGGGCTGGTCTCTCCCTTTCTCTCCAGGTCCCCAATAAGACTCTGCACTGGCACAGCTTTAGGGTCCAGATCTCAGCCTAGTGGGCAAGCTAAAACCTCCAGCACTCTCTCTGTCCAATCAGTGCTTTGTGTCCCTGCCCAAGTAGCTGACACATACACTTTGAGATAAGAGTTTATACAGCCACACAGGCACTCCTGGGTAAGGCTGGCACAGGTTCTCCAGCCGTGCCCCTTTTCTGCCCAGTCTAAATGGTAGTACCAGCTGCCACCACCCACTAATATTTATCAGCTGCTCAAACACCCTTAAAAGGGTGTCCAATTATTACTGTGCAATATTATTATCTAAAAGGTAAGTGTGACCTAACAGTCAAGACTTATTTGGAGTAACTTGGTACAGCATCACTATATACATGCAATGTACTCTTAGAGCTTAAATGATCTCTACACAAAACAGCCACAGTTGAAGGGTTTAAAAATATTTAATGATAAATAATAAAAACACAAGACAATACTTCTTACTACACAGTGTAAGTCAAAAGTTCAGAGATCATAGAGAAATACTTAAAATAATACCATAAAAAAGTTCTAACATCAACACAGAAAAACACTTAGTCTAATCTTCCTAATTCCTAGCTATTTTTAAGAGAAAACATAGTTCTAAATAACTTGCATATAGAGCAAAGCAGTGCTGGTAATGTTGGATGTTCTCAAGACAAAATGCTCTGACCTCTCTGATTCTCTCTCTCTTTAAATTGATAACACAGAGCTGCTTCACATGACATAATTCTTCACACTTCTCTGCTGTTCCCTGGCTAACAGAAACTACATTTACATTCTTTACACCTTTTCAAAAACCAGAGCAATTAAGGGCATTTATACATGCAAATTCTAGCCATTAAAACAATAGGTAGGATGCCTCTCTCTAGACATATCAGCTCCAAATAATAAAATAAATTATTGACTTAGCTTTCTTACAGCAGAGTGCACTGTTGTTACATTTTTGCAGTTCAATATCCAATGCAGTCTTTTCACACTTAAGAGAACAAGGCTCTGGCTTACATTAATGTTTACAAATGACAGAATTATCTACAAAATTCTAGCTGGCTAGGCTGGCAGCCTTCACTTATCTTTACAGACCGTAATTAAGTTTTGGTGTTCAGATCTGAGAATTCTATTTGGGGTATATGGGGGAAGGATGTTAGTTAGAGCAGGGCATTTGCTTGGATTAAATATTAGTCTATGTGCTGTAGTGAGCTGGAGGAAGTCCAGGTAATTTGTGAATTCTAACCAGTTGAGGGATTGGAGGGTAACACAGTGATGAGTGGAATGTTTGGCTTTGGTGGCAAGTTTAGAAATTTTGTTATAACAGTTTGGAAGTGATGGAAGAGGATAGGTTCGTTAGTAGCAGTGCACCGTACAGAAGGGAGGAAAGGAGGTAAGAGGAGGCCAGAGTATGTCTGGTAGAAGTAGAGAGGAAGTGGTTGTTTCTGTATAGCATACCTAGTTTTTGGAGGAAACATCAGACTTAACAACCACTCCCTAAATTTAAATAATTTATTTTCTACTAGTCTATGGCTCTTTCTAAACAGTAGCTTCTACCAAACCTCAGATATTCTTCCCTCTTATCCCTCCTTTTAGCCACATTACTTCCTCTTTGTTAAAACCCCTCTTTAATTATATTATTAGTACTGTAACACAAAACTTTCTCATAGTAAACAAAGCTAACAACACTCATGGTGAAGCCCTATTATCAAATAGCCAAATTATGGAACTCTCTACCCCACACCCTCCAAAATACTCCTGAATCTACCAATTTTTCAAACAACTACTATTTGAACATTTATCCAGAAACTGGCATTGGTCCTGCACCAAACCAGACTGACAAGATATCTATAACTCTCTCATCACACTGTCCACTCCTTACCTAATTTTCTCCCACTCCTCAGTGTTATTACTACTACAAAAAAAGAAAAAAAATACACACACACACACACACACACACACACAAACACACACAGTGTGTATATATATATATATATATATATATATATATATATATATATATATATATATATATATATATATATATATATATTCTACTTCTGTTTGTCGAAAAATCACTTTGTTGACAAACAGAAAGTTGAGCCCACTTAAGCGAAAGTGCACTTAAACGAAAGTGAACTTTTGTGAAAGCCAATTCACCGAAGCATGGTGCAGTGTGGATAAGGAAATATATCCTTTTCCCCACTGTAGTGCGATCTTGGAGTTAGCATATTTAAGTAGCATGGGTGTGGGGGGTGCAGCCCACATGGGGTGTGCAGGGGGGCGTGCCCCCCCCTGCAAAACTGTGTTTCTAATGTTTATTTTATGTTTTTTTTCGATTCAGTGAATCGGCTTTCGTGGAAGTGCACTTTCATTGAAGTGCACTTTCACTTAAGTGAGCTTGACTTTCTTTTTGTTGACAAAGTGATTTTTCGACAAACAGAAACAGACCCATATATATATATATATATATATATATATATATATATATATATATATATATATATATATAGGAAATCTCTTTTGTTCATAACTATTATTTAATATGTACGCAGTACTAATTTTATTTTTCTCACTGCAATGCTTGTGTGTTTTTCTGTTTGAACCTGTATCTACTCGAAAACTATAGTGAATACTTCTTTGTATAGACTAACTAGCTGATGTGTATTCTGAATCTTACTATATGTGTATTATTTTATTATCTAATTATTGTATTTTGCTTATATTTTTGTGCAACTTTTCTTCCCAGGCCTCCGCTGAAATTGGGCTTCTGGTCCAGTCTGACTTTCCAGCTTAACAAATGTTAACTAAATAAATAAATAAATAAGTGTCTCCTTAACTATCATTCCTTATGCCTTATGTAACATTTTTGGAAAATGACAGATTATTTTTGGGTAAAGCTATTCTGATTGTGTTGGCCCCATCCATTCACCATTGCTATACTCAATCTCACTTTGCTCCCCTGCCCTATCCTACCATCAGTTCCCAACCATCCCCTACAACTACATATAAATTCAACTAGCTCCACCCAAAGCATCTCGGTAACAAATAATCCAAACAATAATTACCACAGTTGCTTATCAATACCCTACTAAACAGGTTACACCTACCATTTCATTACAATAAAACCGCCAAGTTTCTTCTTTCCTCTATTACTCAACAGGTATAATCCACATCCTAATAAACCTCACCCAATCCCAGCCACATACTACCCCAAACAAAATGGGCCTTATCCATACACTTACACTTGTACTACTACCTTTACTTACAGACATAACATCCTATCACACTCATTTTCAAACAAATTATGTCACTCCTACAAATCCTCACTGTCTCACTTAGAACTCGTCCTGTTACCTCCACTACATATCTCATGGGATATATTTTACCACCTGCACAAATTATTTCAAATGCAGCTACATTTGTCACACAGGTATCATTCACAAGCTTGGCATCAAGCAAAAATTCAAATGCAAATGGCTTTCCATTTGCTAACATGACTCTTCCATAATTCACTTGAGTGATGGTATGCATCCAGATCCTGGAAACCTACTTTAAAGCCTTACTCTACTCCAGCCCTAAATATAGATACAGCCATAATACCTCTCATATCTAGTAATAGGGCTACATTACTGCTGCTCAACATGAATCTAAGAAGCACTTACAACAAGCTGCCTGACATTCCTCAGATAAACATGTTGCAACTAAGACCTGGCATAGCAGGAACCAGATGATGAACAAATTCTTCCTTCAGACTATATTATCCTCAGAATGTACTCTGGAATAAACTACATATCCAAACAGCCACCTTAAATCCAACAATGCAGAAATTCTTCTCTAGCTCCTGAAAGTAAACAACCATAATGCTACATACATTGCAACTACATATACACCACCAGTTAATAATATTTACATTTTTATTTATTTTACATTTGCTTACCAGGAAAGTCCGACTGGACAAAATGTCCTTTTTCAGTGGAGGCCCGGGGAGAAAAGCTTGCAAAAATACATATAAGAGCCTCCTATATTGTGTACTGCATAATTATTCTACTATTAACAAAGACATTGAATATGGCCACTCTCCACCAATATAACTGGCATGTACTAAAGAACTTGCCTCTGTCACATTCTTACAGTTTCACACTATATTCTAAAACATACTGAATGACCTAGCCCCAGTTAGAATTAAGAGTCAAGTCCAACTGAGCACAGTGACTAACTAAAGAAACTCTTACTATCAAAAGATAAAGCATGGAAATCTCGGCCTAAAAGCAAAGCTCCTACAACCATGCAGAATTTTAAATGTCTAAGAAACCTCTCAAAGCAATAACCTGGAGCAGACAACAGATCTTTCTACATCAAACTTCAACACAAACATCAACACAATCTCAAACTCTTCTGGTCAAATATAAACTACTGCCCACGTTCACCCACAGCAACCAATGCACAGACAACATTGCTAATCAGTTTAACATGCACTTCACCAAATCAGTCCTCTGTCTGCTCAAACATAACCCATCTTCCACCCTGTCACTTTCTACATACCAGAAAAAAACATCCTACCTCTTTCAACCTGTCCCTAGTTTAACCATGCAAAAAACTGATTCTCAGTTTGAAACCAACAGCCTTAGCTGCAGACAGTCTACCAGCTAAGTACATCACAATTGCCACCAGTGCCTTAGCATGCACTGTCTCCATTGTAATAAATCACTTCATCAGAAAAAACTATTTTCATTCCATTTGGAAAATTTTTTATTTATGTTTATTTTATTTTATTTTACATTTGTTGACCGGGCTAGTCCAACTGGATACATGTCCATTTTCAGTGGAGGCCTGGGGAGAAAAGCTCCACATTCCAGAAAAAAGATCACAATAACATAAGTACATTACTAAGATTTAACAAATTTATCTAGTAAATTCATTTTAGCTGAAGAGTAAGGAAAAAGTCTTCTAAGCTAACATATCATGTATGGATATACATACAACAAAAAATAGTACGTAAGTAAAATTGAGCACTATTTGAACTTTCAGATGGTTTTATAGACAATGATGTTAGTAGAAAAGGAATAGCTACTTTGTGTGAGTGAGAAGAAAGGGGTCATACATAATACCCATAAATCAGGGT
The DNA here is from genome assembly GCF_019279795.1 of Protopterus annectens. Classification (NCBI taxonomy): domain Eukaryota; kingdom Metazoa; phylum Chordata; order Ceratodontiformes; family Protopteridae; genus Protopterus; species Protopterus annectens. The sequence continues at coordinate 31,894,898 of NC_056748.1, forward strand.
CACAACAACAGTGACTTCTCAAACTACAGACACATTGTTATCCTATTACCTCTATCACAAATCTTAGAAAAATGCTTTATTTTCAACTTACCAAATATGTCTCAAATAACAATCTCCTTTCCTCTACTCAACATGTCTTTTGTCTTTCCCAAAGTACAACTCTGCCTTCCTTAATTTTTCCAATTCTATTAACCTCAACAGAAAGTTTGGTAACTTAGTACCTTCTCTTTTCCTTCAACTATCCAAGGCATTCAATACTACTTCTCACCAAAAAGTGCTCTCTGACCTTTCCTATTTAGACCCCTCCCACTTGACACTCTCCTGGTTCCACAGCTATGTCTCCAAAAGAGAACAAGATCCAAAAAAGGAAACGTGAATGATCATCCTTTCTACCAGTCACTGTTAAAGTCCCCCAAGGCTCACTCTTAAGCCTATAACTCTTTAACATTTTATATATTGTCTCCATACTGCCACCAAACATGTCACCATACCACAGTCTACAGTGACTCTCCCCTCATTTGCCCTAAACCTTCAAAAACTACAGGAAATTACCTAAGAATCATTTTAGTCAATTGAAACATGGCTAGGGAATTCCCAGTTACTAACAAACACAAAGAAAACCAAACTCATGCTAGTTTTACCAAAGCAATATTCTGACCACAAATACTCTTTCATCATTTACTTGCAAAACAACACACCTATTGAAATTGTACTCCAGTCTAAATAACTATCAGTTATAATAGATGAAAACCTAAGGTATGACCAACACATACAACAGGTCATAAATAAAAGCCATCAAAACTTAAATTCTCTCTATGGGGCCAAAGCCTACCTAACTGACACAGACAGGAAAACTATCACATCAGCCTAAATCCTTTCATCACTCCTAGACACATCACCAAATCTCACTAATCATCAAACCATCCAGAAAATGAGATTAGACATTTGCTACAATCAAATAGCAACCTTTTCTACAAGCTATTCATAGGAAATGCATCACTTTCTCACCCTAAAACAGCTAAACTTTCTTGAACTACTGCATTACCTGGTTTATTCCCAATTACTCAGTACCCACAATTTGATCTAGAAACCTAAAGACCAACCCTGATTAAGGTCCACCCTGCAGCTCTGCTCGCCTACCAGAGACCAGCATTCTAATACTACATTACTACTCATTATTATAAAATCTAGGCATATTATAGGTGATTCTGTATACTCCAATCATGTTACTAAACTCTGGAATTCCATTCCACTACCCCTGAGGCAGACAGACAAACACCACCTAAATACCTCCATGTTGACATTATAGTTCATGCTATTGCACTTCCATGCAACGTAACCAACATGAGATCTGTTTTCAACATCAACAATAACGTCACATAGAAATATCTCACCAATAGTTTCATCCACCCTTCACACTGACCTAACTCTTTCCCTACCCTCTCCACCTCATGTTTCCTCCACTTTGTTTCACCTTTTTCACACTTTTCTCTGCACCCCTTTCCCCTACTCTGCTTTGCTAACCTTAATCTGTTTCTCTTTTTATTCCACTTTCTCTTTCTCTTTCTTTCTGTATTCATGTTCTCCTTTCTCTTGATTTCTCAGATTCACTCATACTACAAAGTTCTACTTTTTGTATGAAACACTCTTGCCTTGACCATTTTTCTCTTGATTTCTCAGATTCACTCATACTACAAATTTCTACTTTTTGTATGAAACACTCTTGTCTTGACCATTTTTCTGTTGATTTCTCAGATTCACTCATACTACAAAGTTCTACTTTTTGTATGAAACACTCTTGCCTTGACCATTTTTCTCTTGATTTCTCAGATTCACTCATACTACAAAGTTCTACTTTTTGTATGAAACACTCTTGCCTTGACCATTTTCAAGCTCCTGCTATAACTGAAATCAAATGTTTTTTCATTTTCTATTAGTTATACTGCGGTGGTGGTGCTGCAGTAGCATTGTCACCTCACAGTAAGACGTTGTCCTGTTCGATTCTCAGCTAGAGCGTCTTCTGTGTGGACACATGCGTGAATGGGTGTACCTTCATTGAAGGTTGTGCGTCAGCTCAGCACGTAAAAATCTACTGCCAGTCATTAGCGGACCGGAGTTCCGCTGTGGCGACCACTAACCGGGAAAAGCCGAAAGACACAACATTAACTTTAGGTTATGTGTATATTCTTGCAATATTATTTTGATATTTATTTTGTAAATAATGTACTTTTTTCCAGGAAATATATCCTGTATATACCTTGTAACCACATTTGGTGTACAGAACTTTTTCACTTTTTCATGTCTGCAATAATTTGAATCTTACTGTTTCTTTGTTTGTTTTCTATGTATGTATCATTTGTTTGCTTATGTATGGAGCTTTTCTCCCTAGGTCTCTGTTGAAAAGGAGCTCTGAGCCCACTTGGACCTTCTCAGTAAACAAAATCAAGCTAAATACGTGGTTACTGCCTGCCTGAGACATGCCATTCTGCTCCTGAGTCTGCATCTTGCAGGGGCTTCACAAGTGCTCTCTCTGTTTTGGTTATCCAGCTCTGTGCGACACCATTTTACTAACACTGACTGCTTCTTGCAGAGTGAAGACTTAAGGTACATCAGTCTGTTTGAATGTCAGTGGCACTGGTACTATTCTGCTTGGAACTCTGTTTTATGCATATGTACAGGTGGAAGATAGTAAACTGACCAACAATGCTCTGTGTGTGTTTCTAGTGCAACATAGCATGGCAGAGCTGTCTAAATAAAGTGCCCAAATTACTTTAATTGTAAGTAATGGTGCACTTTGTGTGTAGAGCATGTAGCTGGAACTGCTATCATTAATAAAAACTGTTTCCTTTAAGACTATATGTTAAATGTGTTTTTCAACAGCAAAGATAAATCTTGTTGTAATAACTTGAGTTGTGATGCTATCACTTTAAATTGAGAATGTTGCTTTAAGAGCAGAGAGAAGCTTTGCTGTATTAGCTAGAGTAGCTTGCTTAATGAAAGAATTAATGAAGTTTAACAGAAGACCCAAAGTCCTACAGAAAGCTGTTTGCCCTTCTTGGAGGGAAACTTGCTATGCAGAGAAGTAGCTGTAGAATAAATACAGCAAACTGAATGTAGACCCAGATAGAAGAAAGCTGAAGATTCTTCCTGTGATAGGAAACTAGAGAGACAGGGTAGGATATACACACACACACACACACACACACACACACACACATGCACGCACGCACGCACGCACGCACGCACACACACACACACACACACACACACACACACACACACACACACAGACACAGATACTGAAAGGCTCAAGAAGATGTAGACAGACAAAGACCTATTGAACGAGACTGTATTCCAAATGTATGGGACTGAAATTAAGGTACTTGCTGTGAACATTTAAGCCATAGGACTTGTTTTGTGATGAACCTGCATCTTTATGCTTTTATAAAACAAACTACATTATTTTTTTAAGAATAATATCTTTGCTATCTTTAATAACCCCCACCAGTGGATTGCAACAGGCATAATTTTGGAACACGTTTCCAAGCGTCCTAAGACTGTATTTTATATTGCCAAAGATAAAGCCACTCATTTTTATAATTTCCCCCAGAGTTAAAACACAGAATCCTGCATTGTGCGTAGTCCCCCCCCCCCCGGGTTCTTGATTGCACCATTGTGCATACCCCCCCCGGGTTCTTGATTGTACCATTGTGCATACCCCCCCCGGTTCTTGATTGTACCATTGTGCATACCCCCCCCCGGTTCTTGATTGTACCATTGTGCATACCCCCCCCGGTTCTTGATTGCACCATTGTGCATACTCCCCGGGTTCTTGATTGTACCATTGTGCGTAGTCACCCCCCCCCCCCGGGTTCTTGATTGTACCATTGTGCTGATCCTTTTGCCAAGATGACAATTGTAGAACAGCCACCCTGGATCATAACTGCTGTTGCCAAAGGAATACTGGTAAACTGAAGCCTACTCCAAGGAGAGTATCACCATTAAATAAGTAACCAGGAAAGAAGACTTAATGGTGTAACTTGTCCCCTTTGAATGATATGCCCAACAGGAGGGATGGGAATGCATTGATTGAGCCAGGTTCTTTTCAGCTTGGTTGACAAAAAAATCACTTGAAGCCTTCATGACATTAAAAGGGACTGAATGTCTGGACTAAGAAACAGTTAAAATGGCATTACTTATAAGTGTGGTCTTACCACAGAGACAGAAGCTCAAATGTTTAATACCTGGACATCTTATAGGAACATACATGGTGAGATCAGAATTACATGACTTAAAATATATAATTAATTTATGGTGAAATTCCTAGGATTAATATAATGTCAATATACTAAATATAACATTGATGAAACACTATCCAGTGACAAAATTAAGAGACGTTTACCTAGCTGTAAAAAATTGGGTGTCTCAGGGTGACCATAAGAGTGTTCAAAGTTTGTGTTTTTTCTAAAAAGATAGATCTACATAAGTTACATCACAATACACTATAACATTTATAGCTATTATATTATTACAGTATATGACATTATAGGTAGTTATACACCTATTTTCAACATAAAGCATGATATGTTCATGTCCTAACCTTTCCAATCCTGACAAAATTGTATCCAGAATAATCCTCTCTATTATCTTTCCGTAACAAGAAAGTGCACATATGGATCTATATAAGTCTGATTTTGTCCTATTCCCCTTTCCCCTCAACGACAGGATTAAAAGTGCACATCTTCAATCTTGAGGAATCTCAGCATACAATGACCTACTGAATTACAGATATAATGGTACTATGGGTTCACAAAGAACTGTTCTCTGTTCATTATTTCTAATTCTTTCTCCTCCCTGAGCTTTGCTAGGGTCCATTTTGCACACCACTTTTTCAATACAATCCAATTTAATTTCAGTATCTAAAGTACCCTGAATGTTACTAGTACAAATTTCCCCTTTTTGTGAGACCTAACTTTTATGCACGATTCATCTATAATCTCTACAATCTCTACAGACTATACACAGTTTATTGATTTGTATATCTTTATGCATACTATTTCTTAAATGTCCAAAAATGGTTTCCTATTAATCTTAATATCTTTATATATGAATTTTCTTCATGTTTCCTGATCTAGTCTCGAAATGTGTTTAATTTATCTGTCCAGTTTATAATTTCAGTTTTCAAAGTAATAGTTTGACTTCATCTTCATTTCTTATATTTTTCTCTTTCATTTTAAGTATCTTGTCATTACTGAAATATTTCCTGCTGATCTAGTGTGCCAGGATCATGTTAAGTATTTTTTTGAATTTTTGCATTTAAACAATTTCCGCTTTCCAAACTTGTAATATTCCTTCTACCATATTTCCATTGAATGGATCACTGTAATTAATGTTGCATAATGTCTGTTTTATTTCCACATAGCCTGTTATTAGTTTTCTGTGCATTGGTTTAGATCTACATCAATGTAAAAACTGTAAAAAGTGCTCTATTGTGTGTATAGGTATGTACATAGGGCTGCTATTGTAAATAAAAAGTGTTTCTTTTAAGCATATAAGGTGATAGAAAATGTTTATTTGAAAACAGAGAAGAACTTTTGTTATTTTTATCCATAGAAGTGTTGATATCATATTAAACGTGAATGTTGCTTTATGAGCAGAGAGAAACTTAGCTGTATTAGCTAGAGCAGGTTTGCTTAATGAAGCAATTAATGATTTACAAGCACAGAGTTGTTTGTCCTTTTTGGAGAAGAATGTGATGTCCAGAGCAGTGTCCCTGAAAAAGAGACAGCAGAGTGAATGAAGACTTGAGAGAAATATAACAGGAAGAAGGTGTAGATGATTCCTGTTACAGGAATCCAGAAAGACTATTATTGACAGGCTCAGAGGGAGAGAGAAGGACCTACTAAAAGAAATTGTTTCCCAGTTGCATGACACCATATTGAACATACTTGATGTGAACTTGTGTTTAATCATATGACTTTTGTTTGGGATCTTTATGTTTTGAATAAAATAAATGACATTTTGTTTTTTCTAAGGCTGGTAACTCAGCTGCATTTAATATCACACTCTAGCTAGATTGCATTTTCTGTGGTTGCACTTCGACACATCTGAGCTCATCATCAGTATGTGTGCACCCTCACAAATATCTTCAGCAGAACTGATCTTTGATTTCTAAATGCTAACTGTGGTATTTGATAAAATAATTCCTGATTGGGTGCGCTGGTTTACTTGTTTTGCCACACTGTTCAATTGAATCAGAAGTGTTATCCGTAAGCCTACTTTGGCTGTATGCCTACAGTTTTATGCTGCCCACCACCTGAGCTACTAGACTTTTCCAGAAGCTTATTAACTACATACCTGCATCAGTGGACTTGTTTTATACACTTTTATTTACACATTTTAGCTTGTCTCATCTTAGCAGCCAAGTTATTTTTTGATACAGAATGCAGCTTGATAAAGTTTATGAAGTGGCCTGCTGCATTTACAATTGAATGATATGTTGAAGGCTTGGAAGGATATGAGATTTATTATCAGGGTGCAACTGATATTGTAAACTTGTTAACATTTACCGTTGCTTGCACTAGCAAAATACATTCACTGTGGTTTTCAGGACTACTATATTGAAGATTTGACCTATACATAGCTTCTCACCATCTATAAAAATTATTTAGAATCCATGTGCTTGTCCAGCACAAATCACATTCTATACAACTATGTTCCTAGTCAGTCATTATGATCCAATGAATAAAAACTCCTGTCTGCCCACAAACCTATCAAATATGCCAGGCATTGTCTGTACTCGTACCATGTTGCTAAAGCCTGGAACTCCTTATCAGTCCATCATATCAATTCCCTCCCTCCCACTTTTTAAAACCATTCTGAAAGACTTCCTAGACAAAAGTCTCTGTTCTTGCTCAACACCATGATAAACTATATCCTTAAATATAAACAAATACTTATTCATACCTTAAATCTCCTTACTCTCCCTTCTTCACTAACGTCCTTACTTTTATCAATTTCTCTCCCCTGGCTTTCTCTCTAAATATACCATAATCCTGCTCTTCTCTCACTTCATATTGCAATTCCTGCTTGTATTATACTATCTTATCTCTAATTTTTCTATAAACTGGTTAAAACTTCTCTACCTATTAAATTGTTGCCATATAACTTGTATCTGTTTTTAACCGATGTTTTTATATTATGTCTAATTTGGTACAATTATTTAAACTGTATTTATTTTTGTATTATTTTTAAAGACTGTAAAATCGTTGTTCTTAAAATGTTTTGTAATAGTTTGGAGCTTTTCTATCCAGGCCTCTCCTGAAAATAGTTCTTACCCAGTTGGACTTTCCCTGTTATCAAATGGAATAAATATCTTAAACTTTAATAATTCATAGGTTCATAGCTTTGTATGTTAGGCAGAGATCGCCTCTGAGTAGGCGATATGCAAAGGAGTAAAGTTGGAGTTTTTTGAGATGGTCTGCATAGGGCATCTGTTTGAGGGCAGTAATCTTCTTTGTGAGGTATTTCTGCGGCCTTTCCATTTGTTGTAGATGCCTTGTGAAGTACATACCAAAAGGGGTGTTGTACTCTATAATGGGTCTAATGAGTGATGAGTAGAGGGGAACAATGACCTCTTTTTTTCTGGATGAGAAACCTTTTGTGATGAGGTGTGCCACATAGAAGGATTTCCTGACCACTGTGGTGATGTGATTATCAAAGAAGAGACTACTGTCCACCTGTGTCCCAAGGTCTCTTATCACACTTTCAGTGTTAAGTAGACTGCCGCCTATGTGGTAGTTCATGGGTACAGAGTTTTTACCAAAAGGGATGACAATGCACTTTTTGGCATTGAGCTTGAGGCCATGGCTTTAACACCAGGCATCTGTCTCAGTGAGGCCCTTTTGTAGGATGTCCACATCGTTAGGAGTTTCAATTATGCTTCCTAGTTTGCAGTCATCTGCGAATTTAGTTAGCCAAAGACCTTCTGTGTTAGCCTCCTAATCTGACTTTACACTCGCAAATGCAATTTCGCTTTAAATCTCTTTGTCTCCCTACTCCATGTCTACTGTATTCCTTGGTGCACTTGTGCTGTTGTTAATGGTCATGTAAGGAATTATTGACATCATTCTGACTTTAGCGTAGAAGATGAAGACTGTGGGCTGCTAGCAAACTGCTTCCTGTGGTCCAGAGTTTGAGCCATCCAGTTCCAGTTGCCTGTTGTGTAACCCTAAGTAAGTTACTTCATTCAAAAAAGGTTCTGTGCTTTACCCTTCCTAACAAATAATAATAAACCCCCACACACACATTCTATAGTTTCACGAATCTTTGCCAGAGTTTTACTTTTGTTAGTTTGCTATTACACTCTTCAAAGTCTGTCAGCTAAAGTTTACATTTTTGCTTACAGCGCTAAATCCCCTGTATCTGCAGACTCCTAAATTGTAGTTATACTCGGTAAGTCGGTGGACTACACTACAGTCACTTACTTACTACCACTCAACTTCACTGCAGTAACTGTCCTCTTACTGCTAGACTCTTTCTTTTAAAAACAGTGAGCAGAGAGGAACTTTTGTTCTATTAGCCACAGAATTGTTATCACTTGAAATGAGAATATTCCTTTAAGATCATTGAGAAACTTTGCTGTGTTAGCTAGAACAGGTTTGCTTAATAAGGCATTAACACTGTATAAACGGAGGGCTAAGATAAGTTAGTGCAGGGTGTTGTTTGCCCTTCTTGGTGGAGATTGTGATGTCCAAAGCATAGACTCAAGAAGAAAGACAGCAGAGTGAATGATGACCAGGAGGAAACTGGAAGTTGTTTCGATTTTAGGAATCAGGAAGTGAGAGCATACTGCGAGGATGAGAGAGAGAGAGACTCACTGAAAACAAATGTATCCCAGCTGCATGGGACTGTATGAAAGATGCTTGCTGTAAACTTATGTTAAGCTGTAAGACTTTTGATTCTGAGAAGAACCTGCATCGTTATGGTTTTATGTTGTTGTTGTATCTTTTGGCTTTTCCCGGTTAGGCGTCGCCACGGCGGAGCTCCGGTCTGCTAATGATTGGCAGTTGATTTTTATGTGCCGAGTTGCCAACCCTGACGCACAACCTTCAACGAAGGTATGCCCATTCACGCATGTCTCCACGCAGAAGACGCTCTAGCTGAGAATCAAACCAGTTTTAAGTAATAAATTATATTGTTTTCCTGAGACTTTGTCATTGTTACCCTTAATATCACACCCTAGCTAGGGAGTAAACAACAGGAATTGGCTTGTTAGCAGAGGGCTTCCCCAAGCTCTGTTACCCTATTCCCACTTACCACTAGGAGGCAGCACCTTTATATCAGCAGCTTGTGAAGGAACATCCAATGTTACATCCTTATGTGTGCAATTGCATAAAAACAAGCTCTATTGTTTACCTAATGTGTTTTATTTCTTTCCCTAGCCACCTCTGGTTCTTTAGTTTCCTGCCACTCTGCCAAGAAACACCACTTTGACCCTAAAATATTTATGCATAGTGTCTTCAGGCAAGGCTCATAGCTATGAAATCAGTTGGCCACGCAGGCTGGATCATGTGTGGTCAATCAGGCTGCATTGCAGCACTTCCATAATACGCTACTGCCATTACAAGAGAAGTACTGTCCATCCTCCCAAATAAGGAATATGAGCGGGCATCCCTCCACATGCTTAGTGGGAGCTGAAGAATGACCCTGTACTATGTATAATGTCCTAGGGTAACAACAAATGCATCATATTCAAAGATGACTATGAAAATTACAGCTCAATCAGAAAGCAATATAAATGTCTTGCTAACAAAACAAAAATCTTTCTGGAAAAAAAAATAAACATGGATTCATCTGGAAGGAAACTAAAACTTATCTAGGAAGTTTGCATTAGGTTCAGCCAAGCTCTCTGCTTGTGACCAGACATATGATCACTGATCGTAAATCAACTAATCATTTCTCCTTCCACTTCAGTACCTTCACCAATAAGGACAGGCCTCCTTCTGGGCTATCACCTTTGCCTGTTCCACTTCTATATTTGTTACACCCTTTCAATTCTCAAAGGGTCTAATAGAAAAAAATCATCAAGTGGCGTAATGATGCCCCAAGTTATGGAAAAGCTGGCCAAAGCCAGCTCCAATGGTCTATCCTCATAAATTTATCTGGGTATCTAACATAAGGATGCTGTTAAGATATGGTATCAATGCTTCCATCTACACAGGTGTGTTCCTACCCTTCTTGAAAATTATTAGCATTATTCATATCCCTAACCATATCTCCAATTTGAGTGATTTTACCTTTTTACTAATGACCTTCTGTGTGCTGTTGTGAAGCTTGTAGAAAAAAACAGCATCCTCTAGAGTTACATGCCCACAATGAGAACTACTGGTTACTATTAAGCCACTGGCATGAATTCGGAAAAGTATACAACATTAAAAGTGTCCTCATTTTTCAGGCTAATGTATTTTAATATATATTGGATGCTGTCAATATTCATGGGGTCATATTCATTGAACTTCCTGAGGCATTTCACTTTGAAGACCATCTCCTTCTTATCAAGTATTCAAACAACAAATTTATTCCTGTGGAAAGTAGGTCACAAGATCAAAAGGTTAATAAGTTTCCATTGTCCTCTGGTACTTGCGCAGATCTCAAAAAGATCTTAATAAAAGAACTATTTTTGGAATATGAGGAAGAAATTTCCAATTTAGAAGTATAAAACAAAGCTTCAGAAAGCTACTGAAGTCAGAAGAAAGTATTAAAAGACAAAAAGTGTGTTATGGAAAGAAATTAGCCACTCACTCTAAGTACAACTGCAAAGCCCACACTATCATGTTCACCAATTTAAAGAGGACAGGGAGCATTCTGGTGACATTGAGGTACTGGTGGATAATTCAATAGTTATTGAAAAAAGCAGGGTTGCAAATATTCTGTGAAAACATTTTTTTAATATTTACTCTCCCAAGAGCAACACAATAGATAGGAATAGTATACAACATTACAGCCTACGCCATATTCAGGTAGAGGCAGTTGAAGCAGCCATTAAGGTGATTAGATGCAATGCTGTAACTGGGCCTGATGAATATAATGGGTATTTGCTCTCTATAAATTCCTTCCTCAAATAGCAAACTGCCTTACCTGCTTTTTTCTGGCTATTTTGCACAGTGGCTATATTCCTGAAATTTGGGGGGAAAGCCATAAAGATTCCAACTGCAAAGAATACCAGTCATGGTACTGCTTCTAATTATCATCTAATGAATTTTGTAAGCATAATTGTGAAAGTATATCAGGGAACACTACTATCCTTATTATCTGTTACCACTAGACATCTATGTGATATTTCACAGCATGGATGCAAAGCTTGAAAATCTTGTCTAAGTATCCTTATCAAATTTTACAACAAAATGGCTGATGACCTTAAATTTGATCTTCCTGTAATGTTATCTACTTAGATTTAAGTATGGCATTTCATTTTGTTCCACATAATAGTGCTCTAAAGGCTTTGATAGATGGAAAATAGACAGCGCCAAACGTGTTGCAAGATACTAAGTATGAAATGAGGGAGATGGATAAGTACTCAGAGGAAGTTATGGATGAAATCAGGGGGATGGATAAGTACTCAGAGGAAGTTATGGTAAATGCTGATGTTCCACAAGGATCTGTGCTATTAGTTTGTTTACAGGTTCACAGGTTAATAGGCGATTACTAGCTAATGACATCATAGGTTCATAGTTGATTACTAGCTAATGACATCATAGGTTCATAGGTGATTACTAGCTAATGACATCATAGGTTCATAGGTGATTACTAGGCTAATGACACAAACTTAGCCAATAATACCCAGGATATGACAATAATATATCTTAATTCCTCAGATAATAAGGTAGCATCAGGGTAGTGGGTGTTTGGGTGTTGGAGCCCTAAGTCATTTTACAGACTGCTGCTGCCCATACAGGATATGGGCAGTACCACAGGAGTGAATATATGGTTTCCAATCCATTTATACAAATTATTTTTAAGACAGTGAGGGACGGGCTTTGTTTTACAAAGATGGGAAGTTTATTCCATAGACAAGGTGGCCTTTGGGGTATGAATCTGTCTCGCCAGCAAGTTCTGTTAGAGTCAGAAATAAAGTTCAGGCCTATGGAACACATAACCCTTGTGTAATTTTTCTTGAGAATATGTAACATTTTCATCAGGGTTGGATCAGAGAATGAATTGTAGGTCAGACATAAATCACCTTTCTGCTTACCATCCCTTCTTTCAGCAATGTTTGCAAATATGCTGATTACACAACATTGATATGGTAATGAGAGATATTGTTGATTATAATATCCTGCAAAGGTACATGCATGCTCTATACTGTTGGCCCATGGGTGTTATTTAATACCAGGAAGTGTAGCACCATTCATCTGGGTGCATTAAGCTATATATATCCTTATGCAGCAGACGTGAACTTATTGCAGCAACTTCCAATGCTAAAAAAATAGAGGTAACTATATATAATCAATTTAAATTCAGAAACCATGCAGCTGTTGTCTTCCATAAATGTTATGAGATAATGAAGGATGTTTTGAGAGCTATCAGTAATACAGATAGAAAGGTAAGGTTACATACATCTCCATTATTAGCCACATATATATTATGATAGGGTGGCATGACTTTACCCCAAAGCCTGTGTTTATAGACCACAAAAAATTCATAAAATGTTTGCAAGGCAGATTGCTGTTTTTTTGTGGTTTGCATTATAAGGATTAAATTAAGGCATTACATTTTTATTTGGTTGCATATAGACTGATGAGAGGTGATGTTATTCTAATTTTCAAGTGTCTCACTAATGCAAATATTTCATCAGTGTTTGGAATGTATTTACTGACTACTGTGTCAATACTAGAAACAGGAATTTGGTGGTTAAATAATTAACTGCTTATATACCTCTCAACTGTACAGATTTTCACAGAATGTCCAGATTTTTGCCTCATATTTTTGGTCTGCTTTTCATAAAATTGTGGTTTTCTGCCAAATTAGTGGCAAATCATTAAACACTGAAGTTAAAAAATAATGACAGACATTTGACTTTTAGATTTCATAGCCTTCAGAAAATTCATGCTAATGCAAAATCTGTTACTCTATCAACTTTCAAAGTTTGTAAGAGCAATATTTAAAAATTGCCCCTATTTTTGGGCTTTTGTCTCACTTTTGTTTATGGCTTTGGCCAGATTTCTTGCTCTAAGAGGTTGAGAGGTATGGCTGCATCCTCTCAACTTACGAATGATAGCTTTATGTACAGGGTAAGCAGGTTGTGAAATTACTTGTCCTTAAATATTGAGCATTGGTAAGTCAGTTTATGACACAGAACTTTATGAGGGCAAACTCCTAGGTGGCCTCTATTGAGGTCTTGCTTTTGCAGTAACCAGTACATTGAACACTGAGCATTGAACACTGAAGTAGCTATGACTGAATTACATCAATTTCACATCATAAACTAGTGTCAAACTACAAACAAAAGATACTCTACACACCCTGCACTGTTTTCTCCATCTAGTGATGTCTAGCATTCCACAGGGCTAAGTCCTGAGGTCCCCTAGTTTCAAGCTACATTACTTACCAAATCATCTCGCTGAATACCACTCACTTATCTTCTACACTGAAGACATTATTATTGGGAATCGACTAGTTCATTGAAATCCAAATGTACTTTACTTAAGTCTGCTTTAACTTGACTATGTCAGGTTTAAGAGCAAAGAAAACTTAAAATTAGCCTCACTAAAAGAAATGCCAATGTCTTTGGGACTAACAAGTGTCTTTGCTCGTGCCAGTGAATGAAATGGTATAAACCCAGATGGAGGTCCTCTGAAAGTGGTACAGCATTTCAAATAGATGAGAGCTTGGCTTTACTCTGATCTCATCTTATCTGTCCCACATCCAGCATGTGGTGAATAAAATCGTGGCCATGCCGTACATCTGCTTCTTGATCAGCAAAGACCAATTCACAACTTTTAAAGGGTTTATTCATTTTCCTACTCTTCAGTTATTGGTTTGCAACACTGTCTCAGCCTTTACAGAAAACATCGACAAATGAAAACTGTGTGAGATTACATTTGCAAGATTGTTGTTGGTACAGCTATAGGGCTTAACCACTGCTTAGCCATCAAATAGGAAGGGTGGCCTTATGAATGTGTTTTCTGTCATTTAGGGCCAATAGTCTGGAATATAATCTAAAGCACAATTTACCAGCCACACACCCTGACGTTCACCAGTCAACTAAAATTGCAACTACAGGAACATAGCGACTGCAGATAGTATTGACTTTGTTATCTACTTATTCTTTGTATCTCATTCTATGTCACCGATTCTTTTAAATGTCCCATAGGCAGACATTGGCACACATACTCTTGTAGTAGATATGCTGATGTAATATAATTTCCGTACAAGTTCTCTACTACCACTCTCCTCTGCTTCATTTGTTTAGTATCTGTATTCTTGTTTTCTTATATAGCAAAATATTGGCTACAAATAGCCCTAGTGGTCCAATTCACCATCAAGTAAATTAAGAAACTAAAGAAAGAATGAAAGAAAGAAATGAAACCGCATATCTGGTATTAAATTCAGCATGTCTTGCAGAATAATCAAGATTGTTATATCTACCCATAAAGTTCAATCCCTTAAAAAAAATTTATACAGCCACCACCTTTTCTCTGATGAATTTCCTTCTTTTAATTAGTTGGATTCTCCTCCACAAAACAAAAAAAAACTTAAAATATTCTGGGTATTGTTTCAGTATAAATTATTCTTCTTTACATATGCTTATTTTAATGAGTCATTAGAAATTATTCATTTAATGTCTGGTTTATTTTGTTTACGTATTCTTTTGGAAACTGGTTAACTGAAGTGATCCATAAAAAGCATTTTTAGTAATGATGTAGATTTTCTGTCTTTCCTTACTTTACTTTGCATCTTCTTTCTGGCTTTAATTTACTGTATTTATTAACGAGGTTAATAGACTGGATCATTGCAAAAGCTTTTCGACCATGATGCATAAAACAACCAAATGTATGATATAGGCATTTTAAAACAAACAATCAGGCTGCATGTTTTTGAGAAGTGGGGTTAAACTGGAGTACCCAGAAAAATAAGTATGCAGACATTGTGGGGAGCACAGGACTTTCATACAGACAGCAATTAGATTGTGGGACTGAATCCTGACTCCTAGGGATGTAAGGCAAAAACCGTAACCATTGAGTCATTGTGCTGGTTTCTAATTTTCGGAACTGCGGATATTTGTGTATACAAACACACATTTAGATTTGCAGGGTATAAATGATGTCACACTTGTTGAACCCCTTCAACCAAAGAGAACCAGTGGGAAAGGAAGCACTTGCTAGATAAACCTAAACTTACACAATCGAATTACTAACAGCAGCATGTATGAGAGGTGGTACAATGTATCTTCTGCATCTTAATTAGGCACCATTTATATATAAAACAGAGTGCTTCCCTAAACACCTTTAAAACAAGTCTTGATGGCTGTATCACTGATAGCAAATTTTCCTGTAGGATATATCGGGGCAATTTACTGGACAGGGGATATTACGTATCAATCTACAATCAGCATTGGGAGAAAAGGATAGTTCAGTCACAACCTCCACCACCAGCATGTTTCTCTTGTTACCAACTCAAATAGCGAGTACCAATGTATCTCTGTTACAGTAAGGCTATTATTTCAACATTGTAGAGTTTGTGCTCCTGATGTCTGTCAGGCAGCTACACCACACAATTAACATCACTTCCTTCCTCGCAACAGGGAAAGAACCCTCCTATACTGTTTGCAGTGTGTTCTGCTGAAAAGGAAAAGCACCAGTACCTTTTTCTCCAGCATATATCCTCAGGCTCTTGCTGTCCACTCATACCAGACCCTTTTGTGCTTTTACTAGTTGCTCCTGTGCTGGCCCCAAGAGCTTTTTAATTTTATTCTAAAAATTGAGAATATAACTCCACAACAGACCCCTTGTGGAAATAACAGTCATCCTCCACTCATCACCAATTAAATCCAGGAGCCCTCCCGCAACTTGTGACCATGCAGTGACTCAAACAATGGAAACCCTGTAGATTTGAATTCCTGGGGCACATTTCTGTATGGAAAGATGAAATGGAACAGATACCTCTTCCAGTCCCACTTGCACTTGTCTGCAAATGCCCTCAACATGGTCATCAGACTGCAGTTAAACTTCTTCACCAGATGACTGGTCTATGGATAGTATTGGGTAATCTTTAAAACCTTCACTTCACAATGTTTCCAGAAACAGGCCAACAGGTGTGGCATGAAATTCTGGCCCTTACTTGATACTGTTTCACTAAGGAAACCCACCCCATGGAAAATTTCTAATGCCATTTGCCACTTTCTCTGACTGTGTAAAGGACATAGCCACTGCCATGGGCATTTAGTTGTATAACAGCCCATCACCAAGCTGTACCTCTTATTTGTGGAGCTTGAGGTAATAGAGGGCCCCAAAATATCCATAGCTACACCTGAAATGGTACCTTAATAATAAACAAAGACATCAGAGCATCTTAGCTATACCAAAACAGCAAACAAATAGCCAACGGTACCAAAGAGTATAACGTTTTAATAAAATTCGTTAGTGCTTCGGCCAGTAGGCCTTCCAAAAGTGATTTTATTACACATACAAAACAGCTTAAATAGTCATGGAGAACATACAATTAGCACTTAAACAATTATCCAATCACAAATTTCCAGTTACACTCTTTATTGAGCCCAAAAGGGTCTAAAGTGCCATACTTTAAAATAAACAATGTCTCCTTCCTTAAAAGTTTTTCCTTTAAGCTAGTACACTCACCCATATATAACTCAACTTTTTCCAACACACAACCTTTAAGAAATTCAGGATTAGCATGATGAAAGGATAAAAAACGACCCCCTAAAGGGCTGTCCGATTTCTTATATCCCTAACATGCTCCTGAAACCGTACCTTAAAACTCCTAATATTTTCCCAATATAATACAAATCACATGCACATTTCAAGACATAAACAACTACTGCCGTATTATATGTATATTCACTATTACCCATAAGCCTGTTGCCATTAATATTTGGAACTAACCAAATGTTTACAAATAGAACATTAGCCACAAGGTATAGTTTCTTTAGTGACTGTAACTTTATTACTCACATTGGTATCTGGTGGAAGAAAATGGTTATGAATTACCATATCAGCTAAATTGCTAGCTCTTCTATAGGAGATGTTTACATGGCTAGAAAAGACCCCCTCAAATCTTTATCTTGTAGCAACATAGGCCAAAATTGTCTAACCTTCTTAACTACTAAGTCAGTAATTACATTAAAGGTAGTTACAAAATACATTTCAGTATTATTTTTACCAGTATTGTTTTCCAAATTCTGTAAATAAAAAGTCTTATGTCTAGACATATTAGTAGCAATTATCTCCCTATTAACATTACATAGCGCATTACTTCATTGATTAATATTTGAATTATTCTTCTCATATCTTATTCTCATAATTTTTTGTTTAGCTTGTGCCACAACCCCTCTGTCATATCCTCTACTAATAAACATTTGTTCAGCCCCCAATATTTCCCTAACAAATAGTTTGTCAGCCCCACACAACCTGTTGATGCTTAAAAATTCATTATAAGGAAGCACAGAAATTAAGTGGTGTGGATGACAGCTCGTTTCATATAAGAACTCGTTTCTCTGGTTAAATTTTATATGGATAACAGTTTCTAAGCCATTAAGTTGTATATCCAAAAAGCTTACCACCTAACCCAGCTGTACTCCATCAAACTGGAGCCCCATGTGATTAACTTGCAAATCTTTAACAAAAGGCTGGGCCTCTCTTCTGGTTCCATTACACAAAAAAATCAAATCATCTATAAATCTAAACTAAACAATTACCCTAGATTTATAGAACAGATGGGAATAAATATATTCTAACTCAATTTTTGCCATCACTAAATTCGCATACTTGGGGGCAAAAGCTGCCCCCATAGCTGTTCCCTGTAATTGATGAAAAATCTCCCCATTAAAAATAAAAAATATATTTTTAAGCAAAAAAGAACTAGATCCATCAAAAAATGGGTCATGGAAGAATCACCCCAAAAATGAAAAAAGGCCTGGATACCTATATCATGGCTTATGTTTGTATAAAGACTCTTAACATCCATATAAAGCCAGAACATATTATCATCCCATACAATAGCCTTAATTTTATTCAAAACGTCCTGGCTATTACAGATGTAGGACAGAGGGTTAAGGACATCATTTTTCAAATATTTATGTAACAGGATAGAGATATGTTTCAAAAAATATTTTTCAGCTGACACAATTGGCCTACCATGCAGAATATTGATACCTTTATGTGTTTTAGGAAGGCAATAAAATACTGCTATACTTGTATCATCCACAGTAAACTTTTTTTCTAAATCAGCAGTTGTAATATAGCCTAACCTTAAACCTTTCTTCAGTAACAAGTGATATGCATCAATAGCTTCATTATACTTAGAAATGTCACACTTCTCATGCACTCTTTCATTATTCAAGTGAGCATAACACATTTCTAAATATTGCCTATAATGCAAAATCAGTTTGATTTCCCTTATCCGATGGTTTAACCACCAAACTTCTATCCTGACAAAAATCAGAGTAGGTGAGCCATTGTTCCTTACTTGAATTATAACAGATATTAGATTTGTTATTCATACATTCCCAATATAACTGTTCAATCTCAAAATTTAAGCTGGAAATATAACTTTGAATTATAGTATTGGTAAAAGGCGGAATATAACAACTCTTTGTCTTAGTTGTGTTTGTGTTCAAGCTACTATATGCATTCACAGTAAAGTTATCATCAACATTCAAGTTCTTCCTGAGAACAGCAACAGGAATACAAAGAATCATCAGAATTAACATTTAAATTCAGTAAATCACCATTATCACTTTTATTAAAAAATCAGATGAATGTAACTTTCTGCTAAGCAAGAGAATTTCTGTCTTAAGCATGTGCAATCTAGCAGTGCTGTGGGGATAAACTTAAGCCCCAAGCCCACCTTCTCACATGTTTGATCCAGGGACAGATTCATCACCCAGAGACTCCCTATGCTGGAGAGACTCCCGGTACAATGGAGGAGAGGAGCACCTCCTCTCTCTCGGGTCTGGTTTCGAGGTCAATCCCCAATGAGGATGGGAGGATCAATGGATGGGATTCTTCAGCTTCAGTCTGCGACAGAGCAGAGGCACAGCAAAATGATAGGCATAGTTTTTATTCAACTAAAAGGGGTGCGAAGCCATAACCGAAAGCCACTAGCTTATAAATGCCCTTGGGCAGATAGCCTAGTATGAACCTATGAACCTATGAACCTATGAACACTGACAGTACAACATCAGATACTTCACATTTAGACAGATTTAAAACTAAAGATTCAGTCAAGGAACTACACCTACTAGTTCTATCATTTCCTCTTTCCATTTTGACCTCTCGAGTTTCTTCCATTCCTTTTGAATTGGCCCCCATCAATACGACAATGTTTTCTGTTGTTGTTGCTAAATTTTGAATTGTTGTTCGGAAAATGCTGGTTCATGTCCATAGGATTATGTGCTTTCGGCAACGCTGGAAATTCTTCAGTCACACCAATGGTCCCAAAATTTTCTTCTGCTTCCTCTGACATTGCAAATGAAACTGAATTGGTGGCAGAGGTGTTACTATAACCTTTGCCCCTCCCAATACTGGAAGAGGCCCTCTTGTTCCATTTCCAAAGACAGGCTTTGTCCGAACTATAATCTTTAATGTCTTTGTTAATTTTTACAGTTTTCCAATCAACCAGTTCACTTTCCAGGTCCAACAACCTGGAATTCACATCACACAATATCTCATCTAATTTAGCAGAAGTGTTTTTGCAGCTCCCCACTAACCGATAATATCTCCTCTTTTAAATGCTGTTTCTTAAGGTGGTCCCTTTCGATTAATTTGCAAACCCATTCATTGGAACATTGATGGGCAGCCACAATCCACCTTTACCAGAAAGCCGCTTCATCCAGATTCCCTTCCTCAAAGGGTATAGTTGGTATCTTAGAGGCTCTCAAACCCCTTGGGTTAATATTAAGTTCTATATAATGTTGAAGACACAGTAATTTTATGTGGATGCTAGTTTCCTTGTACAAGAGTGCCTCTAACTTGTCTCGCAGATTACAAACTTCATCTGAGAGGCACCATTTAATGCCACTTAATGCCATTTGCCACTTTCTCTGCCTGTGTAGAGGGCACAGCCACCGCCATGGGGTATTTAGTTGTATAATAGCCCATCACCAAGCTGTACCTCTTATTTGTGGAGCTTGAGGTAATAGACAGCCCCAAAATACCCACAGCTACACTCTGAAATGGTACCTTAATAATAAACAATGACATCAGAGCAGCTTTAGCTATGCCTCCTGCCTTGCCAACTTTCTAGAACTGCTCACAAGTGTTGCAATAGCCCATTGTATGTTTTGCAATACTTGACCAACAGAAGTTCTAGATAAGCCTTATTTAATACTTTTTATGCCCACATATGGCCAGAAGTGCATGTCAGAAGGCACTTAATGCTGCCAACTGCTGTATCACTTCTTTCTATAGCCCTTTTTCAGAAGTCCATTCTGTGTACGAAGACCATTTGTTCCAGTAAATGGATTCCCCCTGCCCTTGAAGAGCAGAAGCCTCCTAGACTTCCTCTCTTAAGTTCAGGAAAGTAGGATCAGAGATCTAAGCATGTCTCAGTTCTTTATTTGTGACCTTCCGACCAGCTACCTGTAAAGAAAGTCTAAAATTGTCTGACAGTGGTGTCTCAAATTCGGGCTTCCTCTATCACTAACTCTCTACTTAAAGTAGCCCCTTCAGTGGGAAGATCAGATTCATATTTGCTTCTGTTAACTAGTCCCCCTGAAATAAACACATCAGCAGTCTTCACTGGAGGTGTGGAAACTAGCTGGGTCATCTTCTGCTGCCTTCTCACATGTTTGCCTCCAAGAGAGGCTGCATGTAACCATGTGTACATAAGGTACTGCATCATCAAAGTCATTTATAATTAAAGCATCAGCTGAGGAATCACTGGACACTGCCACATGCTTGATCCCTTGCACTTCTTCCCAATCTGGGTAAATGCTGGACAGTGAAACCTGAAAAGGTGTCCCTCCCAGGACCCTAATTGGAGTGAATTGTCCAAGCAAGTATGGTCCCTTTTAACCACTGCATGTATAATAATAAATATGTCTGATGCTTTATTCCTCTTGACAAAGATCTCTTTCTCCTCCACCAGAATAGGGCAGAGTAAGTTGTAGTAGTTTAGGGATATGCTTGTCTCTGGATAACCCATCTGTGTTGTAGTGCTGCGCCTGCTTGATGCCCCCCATGACCTTTGCTCTCCACCTTGTGTCAGTGAATGACCTTTGCTCTCCATCTTGTGTCAGTGAATGCTAGTACTGTACATGCCCCATTTAGTTACACTGAAACACTTAACCCCAACACCTGGATGTATACTAGAATCGGCAGTGCTACCTTTAGTCTTGCAACCTGCTGTAATGGCTTAGACAACCCCATGAGTCTTCTTATACCAATGAGTAGTGACAGGTGCCCACTTCTCACACAACTATGATCTGCTAGCTAACTAGCTAGATAGACATCCATTTCCTTCTCATCTCTTCAGCAGTGTTACTTTCCCAGTTCTCCAAGCAGATCCTCATGTTGTTAAGCAGAGTACGGAGTGCTGCCTCCCTCTCCCTGAGGGTCTGATAGCCTTTCAAATTTAGTCACCAACCATTGGAAGTAAGTGTTTGTTTTCTGTAATGTAATGAATCATTCATTTGCTTTCTGCCTTTCTTCTATGTCCTCTGAATTGCCTTGTGTATGCTGTGGTGCAGCGGTAGCATTGTTGCCTCACAGCAAGAAGTTCCCCTGTTCGATTCTCGGCTGAAGCGCCTTCTGTGTGGAGTCTGCATGTCCTCCCCACTCTCAAGTGGTGTTTGAAAGACATGCGTAGAATGGATGTGCCTTTGTTGAAGGTTGGGCGTCGAGCTGGCACCTCGGCACCAGTAAATAATCTACTGCCAATCATTAGCAGACTGGAGTTCTGCTGTGGTGACCCCTAACTCGGAAAAGCCAAAAGAAGAACAACAACATGCTTCAGGAGTCAGCAAAATTGTTTTAAGTACTTGACTCTCAAAGAAATTAACTTTTGCAAAATGGTCATGTTCGCAAGAGTCAAATATCATTTTTTTACTAGTGCATTCATTTTTATGTTTTTTTTTTATAATGATTTCTAGTGTCATTTATGAGATTGTGTTTAAACCTGCTTCTAATTCATAGCCATTGTTGTTAAGCTTCAGTATATTATTTATAATTCAGATATGAAAGAACTTAACATTATTAAAGTTCTGTGTCTGGTAGGTCTGTCTTGGAGTATTAAGTTTAGAAAGAGGTTATTTGAAATGTTCCATAGAGCAGTAGCAAATTTGTATGAATGTTAGCCAAAGCATCTCTGATAGGCTGTGTGAAACTTGCAGTTGTTTTTAACAAGCATTCAGTAGAGATGCAAAATGTAAAAAATATCTTTTTTAACGATGTAGCAAATCTTAGACACTGAAAGTGTTTCTGTTAACTTATTTTGACTCATACTTCCTAAAGAGTTAAGTGATGCTGTAAAGAGGTCACTTTCTTCTAAAATGGGATTCCAAAAGGAAATGGGAGAAATGAAAATGCTTTGCTAACTATAGCAGAGGAGTTTGCCACAACAGACAATGGTGGCCGAGTGACTGCAATAATAATTTGCTCAAGGACCCCCTTCTGGCCATTTTGCAAGTCTTGAAGATCTTTAAATTTCAAAGAGCAACAGCTCAGAGTTTAGTTAAGCATTGCTTCCTGAAGTGTACACAGGGGATTCACTGCCTGTGAGATCCTGGTTCATGTATTAACATATAAGGGTAATCACCAAACATATAAGGGTATTCTCTAAACTTGGTGGCATATTAACTGTTGATATCTGCCTTTCAAAGAGGAGCTACTTAAGCTATAACTACCAAGCAATTATACTGATTTTGGCTTATTTTAAGGGTGAATAGTAATTATGTTCTTGGTGTGCTGGATTAGTCTAACAGGTGGCAAGTTACCATAAAGACAAGAAAGAAAAAACACTGGCAATACCAAGGTATCATAAAACCTTCCTGGGAAATATTTTCTGTGTGTATATTTGTGTCCTTGTGTTTAAAATTGCCTTGATTATGTTTTAGTTACTGTTGGGAAGAGAATATCAGAAAGCAATGGATTAAAAGTCGGTGAGTGAAATGCTGGGAATCAAGTGTTTAGAATTCTGCTCTGCAGTTCTTAGGTTTAAAGCATGTTTATTTTTTATTTATTTCTTGATGTTTGCTTACCAGGGTGGAGTGCTGATCCGAATGACCTTTCGCAGGCTCAGCCCAAGTATCACAGTACAATAGATACATACATAAATATGATTGGGAGACATTACATAGTGCATATACATGAATTATAGATATATTTTAACAACCAATAAAATACCAAAGGTTAAATGTACATAGTTATTATAGGATTAATTACTGTATGACACCAAAATAAACCCAGAAAAAAGGTGACATTTTTAAAATATACATATCTGCAGGTTATTTTGGCCAGGAAATGAGAGTTAAATATGAGAGGAGACTGAAGAAGTAGGTGGAGTTTGTGGACTGAGGTGTTGTAATTGTCTTTGCCTTATTGAGACAGAAAGGCTTTAAACTTGTCCCAGTCTTGACTAGGAGGAGAAGAGTTCTTTATATGGCGGGAAAGATTTTGGTGGGACAGCTGCTCGTTATACCTACTCAATTGAGTACAGTTGTTTTATTTGCTAAAATAAAACATGAATTACTGCAAAACTTGGATTTGGATTGCACCTGGGCAGCATCAGAATAGTGAAGCTACTAGATTTACTTAACATGGATAGCATAATAATTGCATCTAGTGTTCTAATCAGTCGACAAGTTGGCATCTAAAAAGTTTGTTAGTTAAAAACAAGGTCATATTCCGCCTATAGCAAAGGTTAACTAAAATTTCCATGTCAAATTCCCCTTATTGTAACACCATTCTAAGTCATTAGTATGAATGTCTAGTCACTTATCTTCACTGTTTTTCCTTATAATGCTTGCTTTCTCTTCATTTTTGAGATATGAGGTTGAGAATTATGCACAGATGTGACTTTTCTTTTTCAAGAGTCTATATGGGAAATGAATAAAATAAGAGTCAGGTCATAACTGTCAAACTGCTTAAGATGTCCCAGCAGATACAATTATTTATTTATTTATTTTTCTAAAAAACAGCTTCATGGTAATTTCTCTCTCTTAACTTTCTGTAGCATGGTATAACTGAAATAAACTGTTCTGTGCAAATGTCCCTTTTCATGCCCTGAAACTTAGCTTTTCTGCAATAGACTACATGCAAAAATAAATTATTTAAACATTCCTCAGCAAATGCTGCACATAATTTGCCAGAAAATCTTATTATTAACTTGAGTTTCAATATTAATTTGTCCCTCTTATCTTTTTTGTGGGATGCAGTATATTAAAGAAACAAACAACACTACTGTCTGAAAAACAAACTGTTAATTTAACTGAAACTGGGCTTTCCAGAAACAAATTATGTGCGTGTGCAACAGTGCATAACCCCGGCCACTGCCAAGGCCACAGTGGATTTCCTAGTAGATCCAATTTTTAATGTAAGGTTTACATCTCTCTCTCTCTCTCTCACACATACATTACACACGTACACACACACACACACACACACACACACACACACACACACACACACACACACACACATACATTTCGAGGTCACGGTGAGCTATTGCATTTATTTTTTTTTTTGTCTGTGTAAAATCTGTATGTAAACTAAGGTGAAATAATGTTTACACTGCTCCAGTCTAGGCATATCTTATTTTTGAAGCATGCTTTCTGTCACAGTTGTCATTATAATAAATGTATTTTTTTCTCAGAAAATATGAGTCAATGTAATTCTCTACGTGGTCAAGAACAAAAGTTGACATGATTTCTTTTCTTTTTTTTTTAACACAAGATTCCTGACTAAACTGTCTGTTAAAGAAAAAGGGTATACTTCACAGAAAGACTGCATCTTTTTTGTGAAATGTATTAATTTTTACACAGAGATTTCAGTCATTTGCTCACAGTTGGTAAATGTTTTTTTACTCTGTGAATCCCTGGCTGGTATATAGAAGGCAGTACTTTGTGTCTGAGCTAATAAAGTAGATTCTTATCAGAGGAAAAGTCATTTAGCTGTAATCCAGTGATGCACACACGCAAGAGAAAATAAAAAGCAAGGAAGACATATGTGTACACTTTCACAGGAAAACACTGCAGTTCCTTTTAATCGGAAACTGCTCTAATCATGTCACAGAATACAAATAAATGCATTGATTGTGATCAACAAACCTCAAACAAGTAAACTGTTTTTTTTGTTTTGTTTTTTTTTTTTTTGAAGTGACAGTTCGGCATCCACAGAGTCTCAGTCAATGACTTCTTTCCTGTAGCAAACTGATTATTCTGTCTAGGGACACTGTAGGTACAGCAGTTGGTCCATTTTCTGAAAAAGCCTATTATTTTGGCAAATTGCATTTATTCATTTGTTTTAAACATGCAGTTCTAGCACATTATACTCAAATGGCAGTATTTTTGCACTGTGGCAGGTTACCTGACAGGGTGTATGTGTGAAGAAAAGAGTTAATCTTTTACAAAAACCAAAATATCAAAAATATGTCTTGTTTATATCTGGAAACTAAGTACTGGGTTATGCCCAGCAGCAATATTCATCCATCCGCAGATGTTTCCTGGTCGTACGTTGCACATGTACTGTAACTATTCCGCTAGCTACCTCTTTTCCCCTTAAGTACGCACTTTTCTTTGTGCGGTGCTATTTTATAAGCAATTTTCCTCCTTTCTGTACCGTTCCAGATGACCATCAGCTTTTCTGTGTTGCTCTAACTGGTCCTAAGTTAAGTGTATCTGGTAGTAGGCCCTTGGGGCTGGGGCCACCATGGCTATCAGCGGGCTGGGAAGAAGAAAAGGAAATGACCACTAATGTCATGTGTGCTGTCCCAGTATACTGAGGATTTTTTGTTTTGTCCAAACGTCACTATCCACCTGCTGAATTCAGCAACTATCTGCTATGCAATTAAAGCACTAGCCCCATCATAACATGTGAATTTTTCTATACTTTTTCGACTTCAGTATTCAACTGTTGATTATGGGATTCTTACGCAATAACCATGCCTGCGTGTGGGTAATGCTGGATTTACCCACGGTTGGTGTGGTTTGGTCACGAGGGTGAAGCCCGAGTGGCCAAACAAAGACAACCGTGGGCAAATCCAGCATTACCCACGCCCAGAAGTGGGTTATTGCTATTATACAATGACATTATTTAAGAAATAAAATACTTACTTTTCTTAAATAATGGCATTGTATAATGCCTCCGTGCTGCCCTTCTGCAGTTGTCTGGTATTTTGCGGCAGTTCTGATGTACTGTGCATGCGTATGCTTATGCAGTACATGAGAGCTGTGTGTGTAAGCAACGGAGAAACAATACCTTTGTTGCTTTTTAGAAAGTGTTTCGCTATGTTGAAGGAGTTTAACATAGTGAGACAGCTTTAAAAAAAGCAACAGAGATCTTCCTTTCTCCGTGGCTTTTTTAAAGCTGTCTCGCTTTGTTAAACTCCTTTAACATAGCAAGACACTTTCTAAAAAGCAATGGAGATATTGCGTTCTCCATTGCTGTAACAAAAAAAAAAAAAGATATACTAATGGAAAAAGTGCGGGCGACCAGACCTTTTTCCATTGGTATAAGTCTGATTTACAATGGGCACACTGACCAATCAGCGTGCACATTTTGGAATATTAATGGGGGGTCATTGTATAATTAGGGTGTTTTCACCTTCCCTAAGAATTCCATAAACAACCTGTACTACTTACTAACATCCCGCTTATATTAGTGTAAAACTAAAGTGCAATGCTTTGTACTATTATATTCAGATGACACTGAACAAAAATCACAAACCACTGCCAAGTAATGACATTATAAATCCCACAACTCCAGCTCTACAACCCACAAAGAAGAAAGGAAAGGAATAATTAAAGGAATAACACAGCTATATATGAAGCATATATAATAAAATTTCTCAGTTTCAAGCAGGATCAAAAGTGATATAATCTGTTTTCTAGTTATAACCCGAACATTGTTCAAGCCACATACTCAAGATAAACAATGTATACATACTACAAAAAAGATTGTACAGTTAGGGAGAACGTGGTCTACTTACAATGATTAACTGTTTTCTAAACTCATCATGTAACTCTAAACAGTACCAGCTGTTAAAGGCATGGAATCACTGAAAATAACTGTTATAATAGCAAACAACAAACGACTGCACGCTGGCTGCTTATATATAACCCGGTAAAGTCGGAATCTGCTCAAGCAGTTGCCTTATTGATAAATGATAATATGGCATCTACTTTTGCCACTGACTCCGTTCAGCTCCAGTCTAACTTATAACACAGTCAAGGATAAGCATGTTGTAACTGCAGGTGTGAGTAAACCAGCATTTGTTATGGTTCCTCACTTCTAGCTTACATGAGTAAACACTACTATAACTGTTAAAAATCCAGAGGTCATTTTTCCCTTTAATTTATTTTCTGTAAACATATATATTCCTTCACATTGCTTTTGCTATATAAACTTTACTTAAAAATATAATATAATATAATATAAGATGTTGTTCTGTTAATATCTGAGTGTTCAGTTTAAGACTGAAAAAAAGTCTTGGCATCGGGCCTCCCACAAATCAATCAATCAATTAGTCAATTAATCAATTAATCAATAAATACAACTCCTTCTTGAATCATTAAACTGGTTTTATGACAGCTGTTTAGATGAATTAGTACAACTTGGTTACATCAGCCTACCTTGGACCACACAAATTGTACAATCGCTTGACTGCAATATTCAGCCTCTAAATTTTTTCCATATATAACCACTCCAAGTTGAATTGATCCAAAGACAGGCTCAACTAATATACCCAATTAGACAGTAAGTAAATACCTTCACAGCTACATAACTGCTGGGATACTACCAATTAAACATTATCCTATGCACTTATGTGGTACCCAGTTTCACAAGTATTACTGATTTATCAAGCCATGTAAGCTGATAAGGAATTGTAAATGCCCATACACAATTCTAAGGTCCATTCTCATACTGTTATACTTCAACATTTTAAATCACAAGAGCCACTGGAACTACGTAGATGGAGATGTGCAATAAACTTTAGCAAAACAATAAAAGCCAGATAAAAATACGCAAGTTAAAACTTTCACACCACAGGGCTTCTTCAGGCATCAACACTAAAACACTAAGCCATAGTTCATTAAATACAGACTAAAGATCAATTAAGCAATTAAACCAAGTGATTCAAATGCAATTATGTTTTTCTTTCAAAACAGGTTTTAAAGAGACATAGCCATTATGTCCTGGCGTAATATGAACTTTAAGGCGTAATATCCATTTTAACTCTGCCAGTTCTGTTTTTTTAGCAGAATATCTTCCCCTGTCATATTTTCAGCACATATTTCTAAGACAAGAAACTTAAAATTATGGTCCTCACCTTTGTCATTCTTATGTTTAAAAAGTGAATTTGTAAGTTTTTTCCTGTTTATATTAGATATGTGACTGCATATACGATCTTTAAACTGTTGGTTGGTTTTCCCAACATAAAAAGATTCACATAATTCACAACACGCTAGATAAAAAAGATTCATACTGTTACAGTTCCCATATGCTCTCAATTTTATTTGTTTCTTAAAACCTGGGTGGTAAAAACTACTACTAGTATCAATGTGTATGCAGAATTTACACCTGCCACATTTATAGGTACCCATTTTACTTTGTTTATTTTTGAACCATACTTTTGGTTGTTCTTTATAACATAAAATATTTCTTATGAGAAAAGGGTGGGCGATCAGCAATATGGGTTCTAAGTTCTGATATGTCCTGTAATATATGCCAGTGCTTGGATATTATCTGCTTAATGACTGAAGTAGTTTTATTGGGCATCAAATTACATCTCATATTATTATTCATTCTAGTTTTATTATTATTCATTTGATATTCAGATGTTTGTTGTGATGAAAAATACGGTGTCGCTAAAGTATCTCTATGTGCTTTCACATCTTCACATACATCTACTTTTTTACGACTATAACCTCTTTCCACAAAGTCTCCTGTTATAAAATCCATCTGTTTTAACATATTAGACTCAATATAGTTCAGTTTTGCTGTCCTAAGAAATTGATTCTTAATAACATTTCTAAATATAAATGAAGAATGCATGCTACTTCTATACAATAAACTAATCTTCTTGAATGACCTCTTATATAAGGAAGTATCTAAGGAACCATCTTGATTTTTAATAATAGAAATATCAAGAAAATCCAATCTTTGTTCATATACTGATGTTTTAAACTTCAAAAAATCATGTGTATTATACAATAAAAAAGAAAACAGATCTAGGGTGGACTCATCACCTCTCCAAATTAAAAATAAATCATCCACAAAAAGATGATAAAACAAGATGTTTTCTCTAAAAGGGCTAGTTGATGACAATATGTAGTCACGTTCCCAAATATGCATCACTATATTGGCGAACATTGACTACTGGGGTACCCATTGCCACACCTCGTATATGTCTATACAACTGTTGTTGGAATAAAAAACAATAAGAAAAATATCTTTAGCCTGTATTTAATGAACTATGGTTTAGTGTTTTAATGTTGATGCCTGAAGAAGCCCCGTGGGGTGAAAGTTTTAACTTGTGTATTTTTATCTGGCTTTTATTGTTTTAAGAAAGCTTACTGCACATCTCCATCTATGTGGTACCAGTGGCTCTTGTGATTTATCTCATTTCATTGGATGACTTCACTTGGATTTACTGTAGGTTCATTATTCGGACTTGCATACTTCAACATTTTGAAAGTTTGCACTGGTGTTGAACACCATTGTAAGCTTCCATATTAACAGTGTTACCCATTGTGGTTAACATCCCTTTGTGGCATTGGATGGGTCTCCTCCTGTATGCTGACAGTGTAACTGTAGGTATTACATGGAGAAGCCCATATGCATCTAGTAACAGTACTGGAATACAGGTATAGTTGCTCTGCATCCAACAGTGTGTGGGTCACCCTTGGGAATAACTTGGTATGCATACAATTGAATTTGTTTATGAGTTATCCTCCTTAGATATAATGGTGACTGAAATCTAATTTTCAAATAATAAATGGACTGTACAATATATGTGAAAAAACACTATATGCCACCAATACAGTATTGTGATACATACACAGGTACTGTTATGGTGTTGGGTGTGCTCATGGCCCATAGCAGACTATGTGTTGGGATTGGGCCAGCTGCATTACACTGTACCTAGGTAATGTGGCTCATTAACAAAGTATTTTTGAATCTCATTGCTCTGATAGACGTATCATGCCTTATAAGAACTGGTGTGATGGGTGTAATATCCATTTGATCCCAGGACTGCTCCACCCCTAATATAACATCAGCCCAGTGACAGTGCTAATTTTTTTTGTTTGTTTTTTTTTGGTAGCATTCTATGCTGTCCTAGAATTATTTAACGTTTCAAAATCATTATTTTTATTATTTTTCACAGCACATTTACTGCAGCTTTAGATCCATTAAAATGTGACTATCTGTAATCTTCTATCACCATAAAATATATACACATTATTTTGTTCTCTTCTCAGTTTAGTTTCTCCAAGTCTTTTTGGTTTCTAATACCATGACGGGAATGCACCCCATTCCTAAGTCAAAGTATAATTAAAGTTCATGAAATCAGTATTGTTTCACTCCTTGATGTCAGCCAGTAGTGCTCTTCGCAGCACCTGCAATGTGCCCAGAAGTGACTCCTGCAATTCATACAGAGGTACATGTATCGGTATCATATCTGAATAGGAATATAAATTCTGTTTTTATAAGACTCGTTGCTCCTACTGCTATAGGAACTGTCTCAATATCTTTTATCCACATTGCTCTCGTTTCTACCTGCAAATCCTGATATTTTATGACTTTGCATCTATATGTATATGATACACTATAACCGACATTTATAATAATTTGAATAATCAATGCTACTTTTGCCCTTTTTTCATAGACTACTAGCTCTGGTTTTCTCACATCTATTTTTTGAATTGTTCATAATGCACGATCCCATGTGATATATACGTCATCGTTCTCGATAATGCTTTGTGCTCCATGTTTCTAATCCCTTCAGCTACTTCTATAGTGTAGTGTTTGCACCATCCCAGTGCAACAATCTTGGCAAGTTGTTGTGCCTTTCAGTGTACAGACCCTCTGCCATGAGTGTATTGCCCCCAGCAAGTTGTGCAACTGTTCCAATTATTTTTTACAAAACCTACATTTGTCTATTTGTCTCACACGTTCAGTAGACTTTGTAAACCATCATGTATGTGGTCCACTATCACGGGCTGCCATTATCAACCTTTGGTTTCAACTCACCTCTCCTTAACCATTCCTGCATCAAATCCTGGTCAACACAAGGTTATTCCAGGTCATGTTTATAATTACCAGGATGTTTTGATCTTTTTTGCGTTATTTTCCTTCTTATCTGGTCCTCCTTATAGCCTTTCTTTGTTTTTTGGCACATTCAGGTGTTACCTGATTTCTACTCCTGCTTTGATTTTCAGTCTCAGTTGCCACCTGAATGCTTCAGCTAAAGTACACAGAGAGGTCATGGTTTAATTTCAAAGTGGTTTGCCACTGTTTCATGGTCACTGTAATGTAAACTGATAAATGCAGGATGTATCTTGTACATCTGTAAGAACTCTTTTATCCATGAATGTGGGATGCTGTCCAATGTTTTTTGTCGTCTATCCATGCCATACTTAGATTCTTCCCCTTTTTGCGATTCTCCATTATGATTTCCTTTAACACCAAATTATTCTTTGTTCCATATGACACTTTTATCCTTTTGTTATATTACTTGATTGAGTTTTCTTCTAAATGACTATAAAATGTGTCGGTATCCATTCCAGGATATACTTTGTAAATCATTGGAAGGCAAGTTATTGGTCTATAGTTTTAAGATGGCTTACAGGTTCACTCTTAAGGAGGAGTATCACTTTTTTTCTGTTGTTAGCCAGGCTGTTGTCTGTTTGAGATGCACATATAAGTAGTTCTTATTAAATCTTCATGTAAAGATGTTAATACTTTTAGCCAAAACTGCATCTGGGCCTGAGGTTTTGCATTTTCTTCATTTTGTTTAAATCACTCTGGCCGTTACTTCATACCATTTCATATCCTGTACATTTGAACTTCTTATTCTTTCTTTTACTTCTTCTGTTCATTCAGTATCTTTGTTATGTTCCACAGGACCTTCATGGATACTTCTCCAAAATGTGTCTATTTGTTTCTTTTTTTTTTTTTTTGGTGGTGTTTCTATTCCTTTTGGTTTTTTACTCAATTCTCTATAAAACGTTTTACGTCATCAATAAATTGCTTATTTTGTACTTTTACTTTACATTTTTCTACATATCTTCTAAGTTTTTCTGCCTGGGCTGATATTTTTATTTTGTTCTTTGCTATAGTGCACAATATATCCTGGTCTGCTCTGATACTGTGTTTTGCTTTTATCACGTCTATCTTTTTGAGTATTTTTATCGATCAGTTCCCTCTTCTGTACTCTTCTAACAGTGCCTTAATTGCTTCTGTCCGATGCTTCCATGACTGAATTTTATTTCTTCCCTTTCTTTCTCCTGTTACTCCGAGGTAAGAATTTGTCTGTTATTAATTTAGCTGCACAATAATATATCTTATTTACTTTTGTTTATCGCATGAATCTCTGTTAATAGTCCTGCTTATTATGTTCATTTGTTCCATCAGACTTCTAACACTCTGGGTCTTATTTACTTTCTGTAATCTATTTCTTTCATTGGTCTTCATATGTCTTTCCATCTCTATTAAAGCAAACAGCTCTTACCTTAGACCATTTGCTTCTAAAGTGAGGGCATATTCTTTGCTCACTGTTTCCTGTGGATGTTCTACAGAATGTTCCAGACCGCCTTCTTGTGACATATTTTCTTCAGCCGCATCCTGTGCCATCCGTTGCTCTTTCATATGGGAATTCATTGGCCTATCACACCACAATATTGACTGAGTCAGAGTTGCCACTGTTTCCTGCTCCTTCCCTTGCTGGGCAACTCCAACTGAACTGGTTTTCTACTGAAGGCTCCAGAGCATCTTCATGTGGCAAGTGATCATATGCTTCCAAAACAGTGTACAAAACTTCTCTGTGTGGAAGATATATCTAGTTAATCACTGTATATTAATCAAATCAGATAATGGTGGTACAAATAGTGAACTTAAACTCATCCTAAGTCAAAACAATAATAAAAAATATATAATTTGAAATATTGTACAGAATTACTAAGTATTTGAAAGTAATCCAAGCAGGGTAGGCAGTCTGTTTCCAGTCGAAAATCCTGTATTAAGTACACAGACAAGCAATCCAAGTAAAACAAAAATAGAGTAATAACTTCCTCACAAGCTTTCTAAATATACATATACTTTTTATCAGGCAAGGGAGTGGTTTATTGTACTGTAAAACAAAGTGTTATTGGTACACATGTTAAATTCACATCCCTTCCCCATCAGTGTGACATTCGAGCTGGTCCTGCTCTACTTAGTAGTTATAATAATATAACCTTTGTGTAGTTTAAATAAAATTAATAATGATGTGGTACCTCTTATTTAACCAGATTTTTAAGGGCTCATATATTATCAAGCATTTCACTTCAGCAGTCGTACAGCTGATAATTACACAGCTAAAAGAATGACAATAAGTATCATTTTGCACTTCTACTGATTATTTTTACTACTATATTTTATAAAAATCCTGCATTGTTACATTTCTTGCACTTTAGTAGAGTTTCATAGCTGAACTGTCTCCACTGCTGCTGTGGTAGTTAAATGCATTGTGTCTACTAGTTTTACAAGATAGATGTATTTTGACTGCATGGTTTCCCTGCACTCCAGCTCTGAAAAAACAGCATTTGTACATTAAGAAGGTTTTCTGACTGCACTCTTGTGGCAGACGTGCGCTGTAGCAAACCTATGTGAGTTGGGGGTTGCTGACTGAAAGCTTATTGTGTGTTTTCCTTATTGGTCTGTAGGTCTTGTTGTTGTAAAGCTTGTTTTTCTGATTTTATAGAAGCCCAATAGGCTGCTCTCCATGCAGCAGCAGCAGTTAGCAGTGCCCTGTAGAGATGCAAACTCTACCAAGTTAAAATTTTCTGTAGAATAACTGTTTTCAGGTCCCCTGCTGCTCTAGGAGCATCTGAGTTGCACACAGAGCAATATCACCTTGTTGGATAGCTGCAGCTCACATTAATTATAGCACCCATTTTTTATCCACGTTATCATCCCAGTCCAGTTAAATCTCCCCACTCTTCTCCCTTGTTAAACAAGTCGTAAAAACCCTCAAACTATGGATAGGCACTTTCTGCTATCTCTATCACCTGCCTGGTGGACATGGGCATCCTAAGGTAATGTAGCAATTGTCTCATGTATACTGATAACCACTTAATCCTGAAACAAATAAACTCAGTGTGTGAGAGATGTAGTTACACTATGAAAATTGAGACACAGCTGTCACATACTGACAAAACCAATGACAACAGGTTATCAGCACATACACATCATTTCCCTCACTAAACAAGGTCTTGAAATGTAATCCCACATATACGGAGCTAATCACAAGTAACTTACCAAAACCTCAAAGACCTCCTGTATACTGCCCGCAGACAAACCACATGAAACAAAACCAAGTCAACAGCAACCACTACACATAATCATGCAAATCATAGTGTCTTTAAAAACAAGCCCGTAAGGCAAAACACCACAAAAACTCAAACACCTTAGTCATAGGATATTCCATCACGAGACACATGAATGTCCCCCCCTCACCAGGTTGGATAAACAGAGGGTTAAAGTCAGTTGCTTGTCAGGAGTCTGGATTCACCAGATCACACAGGCACTCAAGTCACTCAACCACAAGTACTAGCATGACTCAGTCATAGTCTGTGTAGATGTGACTGTCCTGGGATGTACCTGGGATGCATGGAGAGCAGCCTATTGGCCTCCCTGGACTATATGAACAGAGACATGTTGGATCTCTCTGAATATGTGTCACAGGCTGGTATGGGCCTCACACTGAACAGCACCCTACCCTCTCCAAGAATGATACCACAATGCAAACAAAAAATGATTGACTTCAATAATTGGCTTAGCTACTGGTGTCATTCCAAGGGGATCCAGTATTTGTCAGCTTGGAAAGACATGATCAACAAACTATGCTGATCTGCCAGAGATGGTCTGCATCTGTTGCTGCTAGGCTTTTGAATACTGGCTACTCCATTCGCCACCCCATAGTGCCTTTTTTAGGCAATGCCAAACCATCAGACCTACCAATGTAACAAATTATTCTAATGCCAAGCTGAAGGCACTACTGCTCAGTGCTAGGAGTCTTAATAATAAACTGCCCTCCCTAGAAGCTCTCCTCACCCTGGAGAATGACTTCTGTGCCGTTAAAAAGATATGGTTCAAGGCTGTTTAAAATGCCTATCACATATTCAGGTCACCCTATTTAAAGGAAAAACAAAAGAAGGAGGTGTTGCCATTTTCATAAACAACAACCACACCTCTAGATCATCTTCTTATCTTTATTGGACAAACAAGAATAACTGGCACCTGCATTTTATTTCTATTTTAATGTATTTAGGCTTTGCTTTTATTCACAGTCTTTTAATTTTCCTTTCCTTTGATTTATGGCTTGCTTGACTTTTTTATTTACTGAGTACAATTTATTCAAGGATCCAGGAATTATTTGTCAGTCTCTACAGGTGGTATACATTTCTTAAGGGATTCGACTTCAGGCAGCAATGACTTCCAGAGGATTCCCTCCAGTGGGAGGGATCAGACTTACTTCCATTTTATTTACAGACACACGGGGCATCCCTGCTGACAAGAAGTGCCTCCTACTAACTCACTAGTAGGGTTATTGTCTCTTGTCATTGCTTTTGTCATCCACTCAGCGCGTCCAGAGGATGACCAGTCACATCAGCACTACTGGATCAGACCTTTGTTTGTTGGTTTTGACTCATTTTTAGGTTCAGGAAAGAAAATGAGAAGGACAGTTTGGTTCAAAGCAAATTCAGGCATAAAAGAAGGATTAGTTCTCAAAGAAACCCTGTCACTGTGGAAAATGAGATAGAATTGACTCACCATAAGAGCTTCCAACTTAGATATGCTTCTTATGGAGGTCAGATTAATCAGAAAAACTGCTTTCTGTGTTAAAAACCACAAATCGGCCAGGTTAGCTGGTTCAGATGGAGCAGGTGTCAGCTTGTCTAGCACACAATTAACATCTCATGAAGGGGACACCAGTTTTCTAGGAGGTCTCTTATGCAAAACACCTTTAAAGAACATTTTGACATGAGATATCATTAAAACAGGAGGATTCATAGACAGACATGCTGAAATGGCTGATAAATGAACATTGAGGCCATAGGTTAGTAACTCACACAAATATTATGAAACCATAGAACAAATAGCCTTGAATTGGTGCTGGTTATGTTGTTGGCACTAACTAGAAAACCTTTTTCATTTGTTAATATATGATTTTCTAATCACAGGCCTTCTTACCTTCATTACTTCCTGCTGCACATCCTCAGTAAACAGGCATCTGAAGGAAATTAAGATCCTATCATCCAGGTGGTCAATTGAAGATGATTGGTATTGGGCTGTATCAAGCATCCCCTGTTCTTGTGTGTCTAGATCCAGTCTGTGAGGAAGCTTGTGGTATTTGCTCCTAGCCATTTCCAAAAGATGGAAGAACCATGGTTGTCTGGGCCAAAAGTGAGTCACCACAATGATCTTGAGAATTTCTTCTGAATGTTTAGAAATACCCTAAATATCAGTGGAGAGGATGGAAAAACATACAGGAATATTCCTGCTCAAGGAAAAGAAAAGGCATCTGCCTTCTAGGTGTTCTTGGATGGAGTCCTGGAACAGAATTTTGCCATTTGATTGTTCAGAGAGGACGTAAAGAGGTCTACTTGAGGAATTCCCCACAGATGGAGAAAATCTTGGAAGACTCCTGATCTAGTTTCTATTTGTGAGGGTCTGCCTTGGTGCTGCTGAACTGTTCTGTCACACAGTTTTGCTCGGATGAAATGTAGGATGCCTCTAGCATGAGATTGTACTATGAAGCTATAACCCAAGCAAATACTACTAGTTTTTAAAGGGGAAACAACTATCCCCCCATTTGTTGATGTACCACAACTATGGTATTGTCTGTAACCACTTGAACAGGTCCTGGGAACCAAAGATTGACCAGAAAGTTGAGTGCCTTGATCAGGGCAAGAATGTTCTTGATATTTATGTACTTGCATCTGTCCTTGGTGTCAAAATCCCCCTGCACTGTTATCCCTCCTGAAACTGCTCCCCAAGCAAAGTCCAAAGGGTCTGTGATGACCGACTGTTTTGGAACAGGGAGGAAGAATGAAAACCTGGATTTAAGGGCATCTGTTATCTCTATCAAAAGATTTCTCTTCTGACAAGCTACAGCACTGGGACTTGAAAGGATAAAAGGCGTTAACCTGGGACCAAAGAGATTTCAGATACCACTGTATCTTTTTCATGTAGCGTCTTGCTAGGGGGATCATGAGAATCTTAGATGCAATGAGACCCATAATACTTAGGTACTCATTAACAGTAACTGAAGTCTGAGTGTTAAACCTTAGAAATAGATCTAAATAAAGAAGTATTTTACCTGTGAAGAAAAGCTCTCTGAACTGAGCTGTCTGGTTCACATCCCAGAAACACAATCCTGCATGAAGAAGTCAAGAAAGACTTTTGAATGTTGTCTTAGAAAGACTCTGAAAAGATAAGCAAATTGTCTAAATATGGAAAAATGTGGATACCCTGTAGCCTGCAATGAGCTATAACTGGAGCTAGACAGTTCATGAACATGTTTGGTGCAGTGAATGGTCCAAACAGTAAAACAGAGAACTGATAACGTGATCCAGACACACAAAACCATAAGAAATGTCTGGAATGTGGATGAATAGCGATTAGATGGTCAGCATCTTCTAAGTCTGGTGTTACCAGAAAACCTGAAAGAGGAAGAAGAGGTAACAAGATGTGAAGTGACATCATTTTAAATTTGGCCACTACTATCACAAACAGGTTTACGAAAGAAAGATCCTTGAATAAAAAACATTCCCCATCTGGGAATGAAGAACTGGTTCTATCACTGCTTGGAATTGGGACAGCATGAGATGAAGAACAGGCGGAAACAAACGAGTATTTCTTCCCACTGCCACCTGTAACCCTGACAAAAGATTTTGTTCAGGACCCATTTGTCTGAAACAATCTGTTGCCAAAAATAGAGATTCAATACTTTCTGGAAGTAAAAGGGGTCAGGGTGGGATGGGGGGGGGGGGCAAATGTTCTCTTGAATAGTTATTCACACTTTTTGTATTGTCCTTGTTTTTTTGAGGTTTGAGGCGACTTTAACATATAAGACTGACAATTCAAAATTCTGAAAGTCAACGTTGCGGAAGTATATACTTTTCCCTCTACCTATCAACAATTTCCGCATCTTTATGCTTAACAGCAGTGGCATCAACTATAGCTATAGCTGCTGGGTCAGGTTTGGGAATAGTGTATAAAAAATTAAAAGACTGAGGAACTGTATGCATCCTATCTGCATTGTTAGGGGCAGCTGGTTGACTATCAGGAAAATTGCAGGCAGTACCACACATGTCCTTTAAAGCAGACAGGACAGAAAGAGTGGGTGCAGGTTCTGGAAAATCATTCTGTAACAGCTCATAGCATTTTCTTTTTTTTCTCTCAGTTGTTTATATTGAACCTTTTATCAATAAAACATTAATATACGATAATAGAAATATTATAAAACAAATATATATATATATATATCTAAAAGAACATTCACTGTATTTTTTGAGGGACTAGGAAACATCAATGTTCTCCCAGTAAAAACACTGACACATTCTACCAACAGTCTCAGAGAAAGAGAAACCCCCACAGGGAGAATCAGAAACTGAGCTCTCCTCTGAGTCTCAATCAGAAATCTGAGGACAAAAAAATGTATGTCTCTGCATCTTCCTGCTCCGATTCAGAATATTTAATCTCTTCAGCAAAAGAGGAGTCCCTCTTTCTTTTACCAGAAACTGCTTTACAGGATCACTGGCCTGAATTAAACCTTAAGCCAGACCCAGTAAACTACTCCTAACCAAAGAACTTTGAGGAGGAATAGATACATGCCTGGTTTTATGTTTATTTTTGACAGAAAAAATGGAGCCAAATATTACTAATGGCAAGTTACTAACGGCAGCAGCTGCTTCCCAGTGGAAGGCAAAGCATTCTGACACAACAGGGAAACTTCCCAGGTCACTCTTTCAGGAATGACAAGAGTGGCTCTCCCGTGCCCACTGAGGAGACCCCAACAGATGCAGAGCATGTGGCAAAGCTCTGGTCCATAGTGGCTGTAGGTGCTACACCAGAGGTATGCAGGATAAAAGATGAGGGGTCTGAGGTACAAAAAATGGTCACAGCAGAGTCACCCACCTGTGGCTGAGGCAACCGCTAGGCTGCTGTGGTGTCATAGACTGTTTGCTTACTTTTTTCTTCTTGTGGCTGGAATAAGGACTGACAATGGTACTGGTGTCTGTTCCATGGTCAGTTTGAAAATGCAACCTCTTTCCCACAGAGGACAAGCAGCAATTGCCAGTAAACACTACCAGTCCATAAAAGTTACTTTTTTTTTTACCGAAAATACAAAGTAAAAAGCATTTTAAAACATTATCCCAGCTCCACAAAAGAAAATTAAGCACAATTTCTCCACAGAAAAAAATGGTTTTGGTTACTTAACACTGCTTTTAAACTGACAGGAAAAATGAGTGTACCTTTTGAAAGTATGTTACTTTCTGGGGACAGTCCATTAAAACACAATACTCCTAGACTGATAAAACATCAAAAAAATTAAGAAAATATAATTTTTTTCCTCCAAGGGAAACATATCTACCCAGCAAAGGAAATCACAAGCCAGCCACCAATCCTGAAAACCCTCAGAGCAGCTTACTCTCAGCATCAGTAAAGCCTTGAAGGACTTCGTGCCCAAATTTGTTTTTAGTTATCTCATCTTCAGCTGCCTAACAATTTGGGTGGGTGGAAGGTGCCTCTGAAATGTTGGAAGTGGCCATCTGTTATATCCTTTGCAAGATAAAACCCATACAGCTAAGGCTACTGCAACAGTGATCAATATGATGAATATCTGCAGATTTATTCTTGCAGGACCCTAATCTATTCACTATCAAGTTTTACAGCCGTGGTGCCTACATGTAAATGTCATACATAGATTTCTACTTAGTTATCAAATCTATAAGCTGTCAAAATGAGACTCTGCCCCCACCCCCCCAAAAAAACAGAATTACACATCAAGCAGCCTAACTCTACATTTACAGACAGCCAAGAAGGTAGCATTATTTTATTAGACATCCTTTTAAAACATGCACAGAAGAACAAGCTTTCTTAAGGCTAGGGCCAGCTGTTTGGAATCAGCTACTTGTAGAACTGATGTAACATCAGGCACTTCAATAATGTAATAACAAACTAAAAGAACAACTGTTTAAGGATGCCAAACACTCTTGTTTCCATGACACTGTAGTCACATATTTCTTGTAAAGACATAAAGCTGGATGCATAAAGGTTACCAGGCCTACCACAATGTTTGCGCTGTTTGTTCACTCAGAAAGATTACATTATGCATACACACAGTGCACACTTTTTGGCACCCTTTACAAATCTGGCCTATATTTTTTTACAAATGGCCACTCATTGAATGCCTCTGTTAACTGCATGTACTGTAAATAATAACATCACATTAATTTATAAGTGTAAAAACACACAGATGTATTGTGTCTCCTGCTACTGCACTATGTACAACTCTGAGTAGTCTTTAGTCTGGGTGTCATTTCCTGCTTGTGTCTTGTACCAGGTCATGACTTAAAAGGGTCTGCCAATCTGTTTACTTATCCGGCTATCAAATTGAAAATAAATAAATAAATAGTAATTAAATAAATAAATACATTGTCAAATAAAGCATGTTTGGTCCTGACTTGAACAATAATAACCATACTATTGCCAGTGTACTTACAAAATATACTGTGACCACAAAAATGCTCCCTGACTAGGAAATCTGCCATTCCTGATCCTGTTCCCCATGAAGACGTAGCTATGAATTAATTTACTATTTAATAATAGGCCATATGTTATATGCTGTCCTACAGTTATTGCAGAGAATTGACGCTGTGATTGGCTAATGAGGGAGTTTGATTTCCTCCTTAGCCATTTGTCTATTGTGTGACTCTAAAGAAGTTACTTGACCAGAAAGTGGTCCTGGGTCACCCCTGAAAATAGACACTTGTTTCCATTGGCTTATGTGGTTAAAGATGAAAATAAAATATAGGCCACTTGCACTCTATGCCCAGATAATGATTGAAGCAAAAATGTGAACATGCAGCATATTAACAAAGTCCTTAGTGAAACCAGTTGTAGGCTACACATTGTAATAAATTTACCAGACACATCATACAAAGGCATACCATGTGACTATGAATTATTTTACATAATGTTATGCATTAGAACATCCACAGACTCATTCAGCTCCTGCATTTCTTCAGTTTAAGCATGTTTCATTCCCTTTGCATGACCTTTTTTTTACCTCAGTCCTTAAGTATGACAGTCTGTCTCAAGAGGAACATAATTCTTCTGGCCCTAAAAACTTAGATTTATGGATGCTCTGAATCCCATGGTTTGAATGACAACTCTAAAAATGTATCAGATATGGTTTAGAAAAAAAATGTGAATATATTTTTCTCAGTGGGTAATCACAGGGGTCTATATTAGGAAAGCGAAAAGACGTTTACGCGAATACGTAAATGTCGAACCATATAGAGTGAAGTGGACTTAGGGCGAAAGTCGAAAACTGCGAAAATGGAAATATCGAATTTCCATGGTTGGCCCATCAGTGAATTAGCTGCATAAGGTAAGTGTTGGATAGTTACAGAGTTTAGGATAGGGTGCAGGTTAAGGTAAGTGCTTAGATAAGTAATGTATGTTAGATTTAGTGTAGGGTTAGAGGTAGGGTTTTGTTAAATGTATGCATGTAGGTTATTTATTTTGTTTGTGTATATTTTCGTAGGGGAAGTGTGCGGTAGTTACGGACCTTAGGGTTAGGAAGGGGTTAAGGATAGTGCATAGATAGTTTTGTATGTAGGGTTTAGAAGTGTTGGAGGTAGGGTTTTGTTAAATGTATGTATGTGGATTATTTGTTTTATTTGGGTGTATGTCTGTAGGGGACGTGTGCAGTAGTTACGGACCTTAGGGTTAGGGAGGGGTTAAGGATAGTGCATAGTTAGTTGTGTATGTGGGGTTTAGTGTAAGGTTAGAAGTAGGGTTTTGTGCTTTACTTTAGGTTAGAAGTAGGGTTGGTTAGTGTATGTATGTGGTTTATTTATTTTATTTGGGTAGGTAGTATATAACTAGTGGTAGGGTTGACCGACTATGACAGTTCAATTTTTTTTTTCACTGTTTAGTGCGTTCAGGAGTTTCGCGGTTCTCGGTATAGGGGTCGATGTTTTGGAATTCACGCATAGGGTTTTTCGCTTTTGTAATATAGACCCAATCACAGTATATATCAACAATATCAATATACTATGCTGTTTTAATATCAGAAATTTATCTGCCCAATAAATTCAACCTATATAGCTACGGCAATCTCTAATTTCAAAAATCTAGTATATAAGATGCCTGAATATGCTACCTGATTATTCTTAATCTTTCCAATGGCATATACACAAGATGATATTATTACATTTAATACATTCTCAATGAGTAAATTTAAAGAAAAACAATTAACGTTTTGGTTTCAATTAATAGACAAAAATAAACTACACTCACTAGATTATATTCTAAATAAATTCAATCTACATACTGAAATGTGGCTTAACATACAAAATTGTAGATATGCTATAGAAAATATATTATCTTTGTAGCAAAATTCAGTCAAAAAGGAAATTCCAAAATTTATAGAATATTTGATAATATCAATCCATCAAAATGTTCCAGAAAAAGGTTATTTTTCCAAAATTTATACAATTGTTAAAATGAATGTGGAATTTTGTGATGATAATTATTGGAGATATTTTGTTACTATTAATAATCACCCAAATGAAACTTTGAAAAAAATGATACTTTTGTCCTCTCTACAAACTTCTACTTCTTTAAGATGGAAATTATTCCCTTGGAAATTGAAATTTCTGCATAAAGTATTTATCACTCCTCACAAAATACATTTGATGTTTAAAAAAAACTGAATGTTGGAGATCTGTCTCAGACACCACAGCTGATTGACAACACATGTTTTACGAATACAATATAATTAAGCCTTTTTGGTGTAATGTTAATTATTTTTTTACAGGCTCTTTTTACTGATAATTTAACTAATATAAATATATAATTCTGTTTATTGCTCCTATACCCAGTTGTGTTAAAAAGTTGATTACTCTTTTCTTTGGACCCTCCTCACATTTGCAAGGAAAGTAATAAAAAATTGGAAGACCACTACTACCCCAACCATGGAAGAAATTTATAATATTGGCTCTGATACTTGTCACATGGAGATCTTAACAATTAAAGAAAGAACCACTAGAATAACATCTTCATTAAATTCATGGATGAAATTAAAGAGACTATTGAACAAATATACACTACATCAGTTATGACATAAATGGACTGTTAATGACATAATTTATGTTGCTTATATATTGTAGACACCATGAAAATAGTTGTTTATTTGTATGTATTTTTGTTTTGTTGTTTGTTGATTCTTAATATGTAATTTCTGTCTATATATTAATGTGACAATTGATTATTTTCATTTTAATTTAATAAAAATAATTGAGAAAAAAAGAAATTAATCTGGTGCTTCTCTCTGAAAGTGATGCTTTCATACATTTTGGGTGGTCTTAATGAAAATATAAATAAAATTGAGAATTTTCACACAAAAACTCAAGATATAGCTTTCCTTTTGCCTTTGTAACTAAAGGAGCATGTTATATAGGGGTCTATATTACAAGATCGAATGCTTAGGCAATCGAACACATAAACATCGAACTTGTAAAATCGAAAGCAAAAAAACAGCGAACGGACGATTTAATGCAGGGGAAAGATTTCCCTTGGCCATTCGCCAGATTTTGCCATTTTTTCTACTGTAGAGTGATCTCACAGTTGGTATATTTAGTTAGGGGGTGGGGGGCACAACCCCCCCCCAC
Source organism: Protopterus annectens (assembly GCF_019279795.1). Classification (NCBI taxonomy): domain Eukaryota; kingdom Metazoa; phylum Chordata; order Ceratodontiformes; family Protopteridae; genus Protopterus; species Protopterus annectens. Next base: position 31,939,464 of record NC_056748.1, read on the forward strand.
TTAGTTTTGGTGTAAAATTATTTTTTTTCCCGTGGTTGACCGACATGTTTTCCTGCGATATTAGAACATTTTTGGGTTCGATATTACAAGTTCGATGTTTAGGTGTTCGATCACTTAAGCATTCAGTCTTGTAATATAGACACGTTATGTAGTTTATAGCTGTTTCTCTTAATATTTTGGCAAAAAAAAATGTTGCAAAACATGGCAAACTGTTTCAAAGTTGCAGCACAATTTATGTATAAACCAAAACATAGGTAAAATGGTCAGCAGCATAGGCAGAAACATTTGGAAAGATTATCCAATGGTTAAGCATTAAGCAACACGATTCAGAAAAAGCGTAGCTCACAAATGCAAAGAGAATAGTTTAGAAGGAAAGCTGACCCAGAATAATGAAGCAAGGGTCATGCAATGATGGGTTGCATTTGTAACCTAACAGCAATAAGGGTAATACATTCTTTCTAGTTTTCTTCATCTCAGCTTCCAGCACTTTATATTTCTGTAGTTTCATAGTTTTATAGTTTTTGGTAATCTGCCTAAAGGTCAGGGACCATCATCACGCAGGATCCAAGGTCACAGAGTGACATTCATAGCAGATGAAGTATCTAAATACTTATTGAATGATTCTAGTGATTTGCATTTCCGTACTTCTAATGGAAATTAATTCAGTGATCTTACAATACTATGGATGATAAACCTTGATCTAAAAGTGGTTCTGCAGTTTGGATCATAGGATCATAGGATCATCATAGGATCATGGGATCAAAGGAGGCTGCTAAGCTATTGGCCCTGAGGCCCTTATAAGCCTAGCCAAGAGTTTAGCTCATGTTTAGACAAATCAGCACCTGATACCCCTGTCTAGCAGGGACATGGGTGAAATCCCAGGGGTACATTTTCTGTTTCCCATCCAAGTTATGCAGGTTGCGCTTAAAAAAGGGTGAAGAGGTACTCTGCTTGATGCGAAAAGGGAGTCTATTCCATAGATGGGGGAGTTTCTGGGACGCAAATCTGTCCCGCCAACAAGTCTTGTTGATGTCACAGGCTAGGATGAGGCCACACGTGTGGGTTACTCAAGTGGAACTTGACTTGCGGATATGCAGCAGTCCCATCAAGGTGGGGTTCATGTACACCTTGTATGCCAGACAGAGGTCACCTCTGAGGAGTCTTTATAAACCAAGTAGAGGGCTAGGCCTTTTAGCCTATCTGTGTATGGTAGATGTTTGAGGCCCTGGATTCTCCTGGTGAGGAACCTCTGTGGTCTCTCCAGCTGCTGCATTTGCTTTGTGAGGTACGTGCCGAAAGGGGCGTTGTACTCGATAATGGGCCTTATAAGGGAAGAATACAGGGATGCTATTAGAAAGTTATAATTTGCCTCATTTGAAGTTTGCTTTGATTGCAGCAGGTCAATACTGAACAAAAGCCATGTTTTTTATTCATCATGAAGTGCATGATATGCTAGGAGCAGTCTGCCCCATAACCGGTAACAACCAATAGAAAATAAATAGATTTTAGCTAAACATTCATGATACATGATTGTTCTGCACACTGTAATTCTTTTTGTAAATTTTCTTTGGACTCTTTCTAAAAAGGAAAGGTCATGTCTTGAATATGTACAGAATAACAAGTTTAGTATAATTAGTTATATAATTATATAATTATATAATTATATTACTTAATTAGTTGCACACTGAATGGTTTCTTTTCACCCTTATCCTCCTGCGCCCCCTTCAGTAGAGGCCTTCTCTTCCTTCACTACAGTTGTTGTGTGGATATCATTTTCCCTATATGCTTTTGCTCTTCCTTACTTGGCTGTTAACTACTCAGCCTTCTCCCAAGAAGCAGAAACATTCCCTCTTACATACTAAATCCACTTTTCCATGGATGACTCCACGCCGACTTGTATCTTCTACTCATTTCAGACTTGCTCACCCAGTTCTTCAGCCAAATGGATGGGTGTCTACAAATTTTCTGCGAGACTGCATGGTGTGCTCCCTTCCATGGGTGTCCAAAAACATACTGCAGGACTGCATGGTATGCCCCCCCCTCCCCAGGAGAAAGGAAGTGCTGCCTGAAGGAGGATACTGGACAGTTGAGAATGGTCAAGAGACTCAGTGGCCTTGAATATCAATAAATCTACAAATCAAATACACTTCACTAACCTAAATACAACATTTCTCTGCTTCTGTTTCTGTGATAACATGCCTTTAGACTGACATGTTTTGCACACACTCACTTCTAAATATTTCACTCTGTATTTTACATACCTTTTTAGGACATTGACAGTCATCTGATTATGCGTCTCTCTAAATCATTAACCTTATCTGCTGTACTATTACAGTCTGGTCACCTTGAATCTGTCCCTCATCTGGCCTCCCAAACACTTTCTTCTCTAAAAAGTATAAAGGCAATGAAAATTGCCCACTTGATTTTTTGCAGCAGAAATAATAAACATTGTCTTCTTAAAACTTGTATTATTTGAAACTTTCTTAAAACTAACAATTCTCAGTCTGCTCAGATTGACTAGTCCTACATATCATTTCAGGATAGCTATCTTGGAAAATATGTCAGAGGGGGTGCAATGATACTTGTTACAAAACATCTGGAATCCCTCCTAGACAGCAATAGCAACAAAGAAGATAACAATAGAAAATTACCCAGATTAAACATGGCGGCAAATCAAATCATTACATTGTTGCAGTTTGTCTCTTCGCTGCCTCCCTTGAATCTTTCGGGTCTGTTCTAAAACCATTAGGTATCATTAACATAATTTCAAAATGTTTGCTAATTTTTAAGCTAAACCGTCATGGATCACTCCTCAATAACCTACGCACCCTGTTGTACCTGACTTACCCTCCCAAGAGTCGTATAAGAAAGCTCTGTCACCAGCTCTCCACTCAATACTGTACTTCTAGTATTCCATAAGGATACAAATCATGGAGTGTTTTACCAAATACACTTAGTGACCATTATCCAGTACCATCTGGCTCATCCACTGGACATTCCAAAACTCTTGCAACTTATATTAAGAGTTACCTGTTCCACTTCAGGAAAAAAGTACATTATATTCTTCAACCTGCTAGCCTGAATAGACTGGTGTAACCTGAATAACATGGACAAAACTGGTAGTGCCTTTCTTCACTTTAATACAACCCTTGCCTTACAAATGGCCTAAACATCAATTTAGACACTGCTTGTTCATCTATTAAATTTAACATTTTCTTAACATGAGACCTTTAGCTAGACTGAATACAAATTGTCCTATCAGATAAATATAAAAGGCATTTCTAAGTAACCTAAACTCTGAATGGAACGGAACTCTCAGCCCAACAACTCCTTAATTCTCAGTTTAGCTCACTTCCCTTCAGGATTTTGGTAGCATTCTAAAACAACACTTCATCACATTATTATAGCTATTGTTTACATCAAATTCCCCTCAGCTACAATCCTCCGATCGTTTAAAGTTCTTGTTAATGGCTATTTCTTCTGATGATGTTTACAAATTCATGAGAAAATGTAAAGATGCAGCTTCTTATGATGTCTCCATCATACATACCAAATTCTAGACCAAAGACATATATCTGCAGTTACAACCCCCTATTACTCTTATTTAAGCTCTCTCCTTGATCTGGTAACATCCCTGCAGGGTAGGAACTGCTTAAATTATTCCTCTTTCTAAAGTCTCTAATCCCATGACCCATGACCATTACTGGCATATTGCCAGTTCCTATATACTTCCTAAATTGTTTCAGAAATTAGTCCATAAGCAAATTTTCTTTTTAATCAATGATCACTGCCTCCTAAATACCTCACAACATGGATTTTTACCCACTATCAGCAAAACCACAGTTCTGCCTTAAGCAGGTAGCCATGTTTATTCTAATAAGGATAAGGAACAGTCACATGTCTGTCTCTCCATAAACTGCAAGTGAGCTTTTAACCAACTTAGTTAGTCTTTGTTAAACAAAGACAGCAAACGTTCATTATTGTGAGAGTTTACAAGGTGCTTTTGCAACTACTTATTAAACAATACAATTTTATGTTCGCTATGCTAACACTGCTTGTTCTCCAGAGTTTCTTATCTCTGGAGTCCTTCAAGGATCACTTTTTGACACTTTTTGTTCTCCATTTTGTTGGTGACCTTTCTTCTCTGCTTCTTTCATTAAACATTACCTTATATGTTGGTGACCTCCTTCTATTAACTCAGGGTCCCAACTGTTCCATCATTTAATATGGACTTCAGAATGACCTAGATTTATAAACACAATGTCACTTAACACGCTACCAACCTGGTAAACACCTCACCACTTCCCATTAAAGAGCCTATCACACAGATAAGGAACTGCCAATATCTGAAATTTTGATTCTTTCTTAATTTCCACTATCATGTTTCTGTATATTTATTTTTCTAAGCCAATTAAGACAGACCTACAAAATAATCTATTTTTTTACTCCAGAAACTCAAATGTCTGTTGCTAAGAATGTGCTTATACTTAGGCTCAAGTCTACCCTACATGTAGTCATGTTAAGTAATTCACAGAATACCCACCTTCTCTCCAAAAAACTTCAAAAAGTCTAAAATTTCATTTAATTAGCAGACTCATGTACTTATCACTGTATACTCTTAAAGTCTACTTAAGTCAACCAGATCACTGAAAGAATAGCCCCTGTCTGAAAAGAACTACAATCCCTTTCCCCCACCTTCAGAGCTGAATTAAAAAAAAAGTCCTTCTCACCAAATCAAACTACTCATGACACACAGCAGGTCACATCCTGTAAGGGCTTATTAACCTCTAGCCTTACTCTCTTTCCCAACTCATAACACCTGTTAACTTCACATTCCCCACTGCTTACTAAGTCTCATTCCCCCACAGCATTTTCACTGTGATGTAAAACCACAAATATATGCATGCAAAATTGTAAAATGTGCATTTCTTTTATAGTTGTTCAGACATTTTATTAATTGTTACTGTACAGTTTTTCTTATATTTCACCATTTCTCTTCCTTTTTAATATGTATAGCTTATGGCTTTTCTGTTCCGCTTTTTTTCTTTGTCAATTATTTCACATGGGCAGTACCTGCAAATAGTTGTGATCAGCGTACTACCCTGGCTAACAAACATAAAATAAAATACAATGTATAATAATTTATAAAATGCTTGTCTTTAGCTACTGCCTTCCATTGGCAATTAGACTTCATGCTTTGACTTCCTTAAACCCTGTTAGATACCATAATACACCTCATCGTCCAAAAGCCTTCTGTAGACTCATAACTAAAGTATGTAGTTATGTCTCTTCCACATTAGAACTAGTTTGGCCTTTTAGATAAACCATATTATAGTCTCATTGTGAAATAGTTGTCCCTAAACTATACACTGAATTACTGTTAGCATTTCAAGGCATTATTTTACTGACTGTAACTTTCTTAACTGTAACAAATTTGAACATCTTTTCATTTTATTCTGTATTCTGTGTCATTTGGAACTCATTACATTTCAAGGAAATATATTCTGCTTTGATGTCCACCGTCCAGTTTGACTTGATCTTCTTCTTCTTCTTCTTCTTTCGGCTTTTTCCCGGTTAGGGGTCGCCACAGCGGATCACCTTGTCCGCACATTGAATGGCAGTGGAGTTTTACGGTGTCGAGTTGCCAGCCCGGCGCCCAACCTTCCACAGAAGGCACACGTCAATCCACCTGCAGCATGTCTTTGGGATGTGGAAAACCCGGAGCCGGAGGAAACCCACGCGACCACAGGGAGGACATGCAGACTCCGCACAGAAGGCACCCCAGCGTCCAGTTTGACTTGATAACTGTATAAAAGCTGCTTTTTTAAAAAAAGGGTAAAAAAGGGTGTGTACACCAAGTTAGTAACATGTTTGTCAAAAGTAAAAATAAATAAAAGAACTATAATAAAGTTAGTACCACTTTACCAAAGACTAGCTCAGCGGATACACTTTTGGCATCCTGCAGACTAGGACTGTTTGTAAGTTTCTGAGCCTCCCCCCCAGGCCTTTCTGTGTTGGAGGGAAGCCTTCTAGCTTATCAGTGGGAGTGGTAAGCACTAGGTAGCCTATCTACCACAAGAGGAGTGGTTTCTGGCCCACTGATCGTTTGGGCAGTTTTTCTGTCTCTTTCAACTTTCTGGTTTAAAGGCTCATGTTTACATGGGTTTGCGCTTGTTTAAGCTCCACGGATCCAGTTTTGCCATCCTGCAGACTGCAAGAGCATCAGGAAGGGGAAAGAGATACTCCAAGTGCCTCCATTTTGATTCTTTTTCAAAATTTACTGCTCTCTGCACTTGGTGTTTTGTCATTTTTTAATTTATCTGCATTTATTTAAACTGTATTTACATTCATATTGCTACACATTCAAGTGTGCTACATTGTACAGCATTTAAAGTGTTTTTGCTACAGTTTTAACTGCTTTTCTGCAAAAAAAAAAGTTCTAAGCTTGTTTCCCACCTTTCCTATAACTTGTCTAGTCCAGATACAGATTTACTGTATCCAGGACTGTTTTGTAAGTTTCTGAACCCCCCCCCCCCCAGAACTTTCTGTGTTGGAGGGAAGCCTTCTAGCTTATCAGAGGGAGTGATAAGCACTAGGTAGCCTATCTACCATAAGAGGAGTAGTTTCTAGTCCAGAAATTATAGTTTATTGGCCATTTGGGCCTTTTTCCATCCCTTTCAACTTTCTGGTTTAAAAGCCTGTGTTTGCACACTGTGCAGTGGCTCTCAGCTGAGGTAAACTATTACCAGTGTCAGAAAGTCTACTCTTCAATTTTCCCCTTAGAACGTGCTTGTTCTTTTACTTCTTGCACTTCAGTTAGCGTAATCAGATAGCACTTTAACAGGCTTTTGTAGCATTTATTGTAGCACACTTAGCTGCTATCAGCACTAGCTGTTCCTATGCAGTAACAGCACCAGTACTTATTAGTTATGACCACCCCTCCTGGTATGATTGTATGGCAATTTCCTGTGCTTTCTCCTGCTAACCTGATGGACTTGGGCATTCTGAGACAGTCTGGCAACTGTATAATCTACACAGACAACCCTCTCCTCTTACCTCCCAACATTCATACCTGTGGGAGATGCACTTATATCACCAAACTGGAAGCAGTGCACACTCCAATCAAGATCGGACTAGCTGGTAAAGAGGAGAAGGTCAACACCTGCAATTCACTACATAGAACACACAGCCCTCCAAAACACAACCATCACAACCCACACATAGAAACACAAACCATACACCCACCTTCACGGAGGCTCTCAATAAAAATTTATCCAAACAACAGACAGAAACACACTCGATCACCACAACGCAACACCAACCCCAGAACACGTGGCTCACCACCACAGTGTGTCCCTTAACCCAAACCCTTAAGGCAAAGCACTTTGCCCAATGTACTAATCATAGGAGACTCAATTGTGAGGTACACTGATGTCCCACTCACTAGGTTGAACAAGGAGAAAGTGACAGTCAGTTGTCTGTCAGGTGCCAGGATCCATCACATAACACATGCACTCAGGTCACCCCACAAGTACAAATATAACTCAGTCATTGTCCATGTGGAAGTGAATGACCTGAGATGTACCTCCCTGAACTACATGAAAAGAGATGTGATGGAACTCTCAGATTATGTGGCCCAGGCAGGTATGACCCTAGCCCTGAGCAGTATTCTACCATCACCCAGAATGATACCACAGTATGAGCAGAAAATGATTGACTTCAACAATGGGATACATTTCTGGTGTCATTCTAAGGGGATCCAGTATCTGTCTGCCTGGGACGATATGATCAACAGATCTCGATGCTTTGCCAGAGACGGCCTGCATCTGTCACCACTGGGATTCTGGGCACTGGCTAAGGCTCTTGCCACCCCAATAGTGCCTTTTTTAGGCAGTGTTCCAAAGACCAAAATTCCACTGTAACAACTACAAACAAATGCAATCTGAGGGTCATGCTGCTCAATGATAGAAGTCTAAATCTGAAGATGCACTCGCTTGAAGCTCTGCTCAAAATGGAGAATGTCGACATCTGTGCTGTAATGGAGACCTGGTTTAAAGAGACAGAAAGCACCCCTGCACTCCCAGGCTACAACTCATCCCATACCTTTTGGCCCCAGAATATGGCCAGAAGCTCCAAAGGAAGTGGTGTCTCCATATTCTTAAATGATACACACACCTCTAGACTGTTAGCCCAGCATAATGCATCCGAGATACTTCACGTACAACTAACACTGGGTAAGACAGTGATACAAGCCATAGCCTGCTACAGAACCCCAAACATGTCCCTAGACTCTCACTCCAACTTCCTAAGCACCCTGGAATCTATCAAGGTCCAACCCAATACTCTCATACTGGATGACTTCAACTACCCTTCCATCAACTGGGAAAACTATTCAAGTACCAATGTACAGGCCCAACGCTTTCTGAAATTTATCACTTCCAACGCTCTGGACCAGCTCATCCTGACCCCCACTACAGGAAGCAACGTCCTTGACCTGGTTATTACCAACATGGGAGACCATTGCTCCACATCTATAGTTAATTCCTCCCTGCTTAAATCTGACCACAAACTGATCACCATGGAAATCTCCATCTCACCCCCCCCCCCCGCTAAGGTGAACCCCTGAAAAACTTCTCTAAAGCCGACTTTGGGCTCCTAAAAACAGAGGTGGCTAACTTCTCGGCACCCATGCCAATGGAAAATAGCTGCATGACTACCAAATCATACACCAATGCACTGTACAAGCATTAACACAAATGCATGGACCTTGCCATACCAAATAGAACTAAGATGCTCTCCTCCAAAAAAAGTAACCCAATGTGGTGGTCCCCAGCCATCAATAAACGCTGCAACAGAAGGAAGAAGCTGTTGCAAAAAAAAATGAAGTCGTAAGACTGGAAAACCTCTCATCAGTGTGAACAAAAAACTGAGATCCCTTATCAAATGCTCTAAATCCAGCTATGAAGGCAGAATTGCGGCTGACACCAAAAACAACCACAAAGCCTTCTATAGCTATATCAAAAACCTCAAAAGCAATACCCAGATTTGCTCTGAGTTATTGCACAATGGCACCTCCTATACTGAGCCAACATATATAGCCAACATACTGGCTGACAGATTCCATGCCAACTTTACCCCTATCTCCTCCCCAAGGGCCTTATCACAATACCAGAAGAAAGCCCGGTACCCACGATTTCTGCAGCACAGATAAAAGCTGCATTGTCCAAAGCCAAGAATACAGTGTCCATTGGACTTGATAATATCCCTGGCTGCATCCTACATGAACTCCAAAACAAACTGACACCACATCCGTGTGCCCTGTTCAATCACAGCCTTACCTCAGGCTATGTCCCTAATGAATGGCGCACTGCTACAGTCATCCTGCTCCCTAAAGGGGGAGCAATTACAGACCCTTGGAACTATCGCCCCATTAGCCTGATGAGTCTGGTATGCAAAGCTATGGAGTGCACCATCATTGACCTGCTTAAGAAAGATATAAGCAATCTCCAAACTCTTGACCCCACACAGTTTGGCTTTGAAAAGGGGAGATCCTGCCTGCTGAACCTGGTTGACTTCTTTGAGGCAGTCACCAAGGCTGTGGATGAGGATAAGGCAGTGCATACAGCCTACCTCGACCTGGCCAAGGCATTTGATACCATTCCTCACTCAGGTATCATTGATAAACTCACCAAACTAGGCATCAATCCTTACATCACTAGGTGGGTTGCAAATTGGCTCACAGACAGGACCCACAGAGTAAACATTACAGATTCCAAGTCAGACTGTCAATCAGTCATAAATGGAGTCCCACAGGGCTCGGTCCTGGGCCCTCTCCTTTTTGGCATCTACTTCATAGAAGTTCAGGCCAACACAGAAGGACTCTGGCTGACCAAGTTCACTGATGACTACAAGCTAGGAGTCATTATCAACTCCCCAAGTGTTGCAGACATCCTACAAAAGGGCCTCTCTGAGACCAGTGACTGGTGTTGGAACCATGGCCTGAAGCTTAACGCCAATAAATGCATTATCATCCCCTTTGGAGAAAACTCAGTTACCACAAATTACCACATTGATGGGAGCCTGCTGAACACTGAAGAGATAAGATAAGAGATCTGGGCACCCAGGTGGACAGCCACCTCATCTTTGACCACCACATTGCCACTGTGGTCAGAAAATCCTTCTACATGGCACATCTTATAACCAAAGGTTTCTCATCCTGGAAGAAAGCGGTCATCATCCCTCTCTACTCATCCCTCATTAGACCAATCATCGAATATAACTCCCTGTTTGGCATGCACCTGACCAGACACATACAACAGCTGGACAGGCCACAAAAGAACCTCACAAAAAGGATCCTAGGCCTTAAACACATAGGTTCATACTAGGCTATCTGCCCTGAGGCAATCATAAGCCTAGCCCGATTCTGTATGGCTTATGCCACCCCTTGATTTGAGTATACTGTGCCCTTTTTAAGGTTTAGTTTACTGTGCCTCTGTCTAATAGTGACATGGGAGTAATCCCTGGGACAAACCTATGATCCCCCATCCACCTATCGAGATTCTTCTTGAAGAGATTCAGTGAGGTGCTCTGCCTCACATGAACTGGAATTCTATTCCAGAGTGAAGGGAGCCTCTGGGTTATGAACCTGTCCCTCCAGCAAGTTCTATTTATTTCTGTGCTGAGGTTCAAGTCCCTCGAGCATGTGGCTCTAAGGGATTTAGATTTACTGAGGTGGAGCATGTCCATTAATTCTGGATTTGACATAGCTTTGTATGTCAGGAATAGATCACCTTGAAGTAGGCGGTATGCAACTGAGTAGAGCTGGAGTTTTTTTAACTGAGCAGCATATGGCATCTGCTTGAGACCCTTGATCCTCTTGGTGAGATACTTTTGGGGTCTTTCTAATTGCTGCAGGTGTTGGGTAAGGTACATCCCAAAAGGGGCATTGTATTCTATGATGGGCCTGATGAGGGATGAATAAAGGCACAATTACCTCTCTTGATCTAGATGTGAAACCCTTCGTGATGAGGTGGGCTATGTAGAAGGTCTTTCTAACCACTTTGGCAATGTGGTTTTCAAAGGAGAGATTGCTATCAACTTGGGTCCCCAGGTCCCTAATAACTTTCTCTGTACTTAATGGATTTCTGCCTATGTGGTAATTTGTGGGCACATTGTTTTTGCCAAAGGGTATGACTATACATTTTTTGGCATTTAGCTTTAAACCATGGTGCTGGCACCAGTTATTTGTCTCTGTGAGACCTTTTTTAAGGATGTTTGTGTCAGCTAGAGAGTTGATTATGGTGCCCAGTTTGCAGTCATCTGTGGACTTGGTGAGCCATAGTCCTCCCATGTTTGCCTGTACCTCGGAAAAGTATATACCGAACAAGAGTGGTCCCAGGACAGAACCCTGTGGGATGCCACTTGTGACTGGTTTCGAGTTTGACATGGCTCCAGCAACTCTCACTCTGTGGGTTCTGTCTTTGAGCCAGTTTGCAACCCATCTTGTGACATAGGGGTTTATATTTAAGCTGGATAGCTTATCTATGATGCCCGAGTGGGGTATTGTGTCAAATGCCTTTGCAAGGTCCAGATAGGCTGTGTGGACTACCTTCCCTTCATCTATGGCTTTGGTGACTGTTTTGAAGAAGTCAACCAGGTTCAAAAGGCAGGATCTGCTCTTGACAAAGCCGAACTGGGTAGGATCTAGTGTCTGTAGGTCCCCAATGTCTTTGTTTATGAGCTCCATGATGATCCTCTCCATAGCCTTGCAGACTAAGCTAGTCAGGCTTATGGGGCGATAGTTTCCAGGGTCCGTAGAGGCTCCACCTTTGTGGAGTGGGACCACTGTTGCTGTATGCCATTCTGTGGGCACATATCCTGTAGTGAGGCTGAGATTGTATAGCTGTTTTATTTGAGGGATTAGTTCCTCTTGGAGTTCATGTAGGACGCAACCTGGGATGCCATCTGGTCCCATGGAAGCAGTGTTTTTGCTTTGGAGAGGGCAGCCTTCACCTGAGCATCAGAGATGTTTGGGAGGCAGCCCTCTGCTGGGATAGATACTTGCTCTTTTGGGGGGGAGGGTGTGGAGAAGTTTGCACTGAACCTGTCTGCCAGGATATTGGCAATGTCTGTGGGTTCAGTGTATTTTTTGTCATTTAGAATCAACTCAGAACAAGTCTGGGAGTTGCATCCCAGGTTCCTAACATAACTGAAAAAAGCCTTATGATTGTCTTTGGTGTCCTGTGCAATTTTTCTCTCGAAGCTGGCCTTGGAGGATTTTATGAGGGATCATAATTTTTTGCTAGTACTGATCATAGATGCCTTCCCTAGTAGGGATTTTGCTCTATCATGTAGTAGCTTCCTCCTTCTGTTGTACAGTTTATTTATGGCAGGGGTCCACCAGACTGGACGCCTGCCTTTGGATGACTGGGTCTTGGTTTTGTTTGGGATAGCATGATCCATGCATTCCTGGAGATGTCCGCAGAATGCATTTATATAGGATTCTGCAGTTTGGGCTGTCGTTTCCACTGGCCCTTTGGCCTTGAAGGATTCCACTTCAGTTTTGAGAAGTGAGAAGTTCGCTTTTGAGAAGTTTTTCACTGTGGTTTTCTGGGCTGGGGGTGGGGTCGGGATGTGGACATCCAGTGAAATTAGTTTATGGTCTGATCTTACCAATGAGGGATATACTTCTGGTGTGGAGCATAGAGTCCCCATGTTGGTAATGATCAGGTCTAGTATGTTGTCCCCTCTTGTGGGAGTGGTGACTAGTTGTTCCATAGCATTTAAGTTTATAATTTCCAGGAACCTTTGGGCTAAGGTGCTGGGGCTTGAGTAGTGCTCCCAGTCAATGTTTGGGTAGTTGAAGTCGCCCGATATAATGGTGTTCGGAGAGATCTTCATGTTCTCCAATGTTTTCAGGAAAGGCGAGTGGGATTCCTGACTTTGGGAGGGTGGTCTGTAGGATGCTATAAACTGAAAAGCAGTCTTGCCCACTGTTAGTTGCACATGGATGGTCTCCGATACTTCGTGCAATGCCACTAACCTGGAGGTGTGGATATCCTTGATAAATATTGAAACTCCCCCTCCTTTTGTGGTTCGGTCCGGGTTTTGGGGCTGAAAAGCAGGATATGAGGTATAGCCTGGTAGTGCTGGGGTGCTCTCTGGAGCCTTGAACCAGGTTTCTGTCACTGCACAGATATCGATGTTCTCCATACTGAGGAGAGCTTTGAGTGCGTGCATCTTGAGGTTAAGACTTCTGGCATTTAGCAGCATTACCCTTAGTTTCTTGTTCCTTGTGCTGTCTATGGGGGTGGGTTTGACTTTTGAGCCTTGCCTAAAAAGGCACTATGGGGTGGCAAGAGCCTTTGCCAATATCCGAAAGCCCAGAGGTGACAGGTGCAAGCCATCCCTAGCGCAACATGGCTTGTCGAGCATGTCATCCCAGGCTGACAGACACTGATCCCCTTTGAATGACACCAAAATTTTAGCCAATTGTTAAAATCGATCATTTTGTCTTTGTACTGTGGCATCATTCTAGGTGAGGGTAAGATGCTGCTCAAGGTCAGGGTCATACCAGCCTGGGCTACATGATCAGAGAGCTCCACTATGTCTCTTTTCATGTAGTCCAGGGAGGTACGTCTCAGGTCATTCACACCAGCATGTACAATGACTGAGTCATATTTGTATTTGCTTTGAAGTGACCTGAGTGCTTGCGTTATGTGGCGGATCCTAGCACCCGACAGGCAGCTCACCGTGACCTTCTCTTTATTCAGCCTGGTGAGCAGGACGTCAGTGTGTCTGACAATAGAGTCAGACACACTGTCCTACATGGACAGACTCAAGAAACTTCAGCTGTTCTCAGTCTCTTATCGTCTACTTAGAGGTGATCTCTGCTTGACTTACAAAGCCATGTCTGACCCAGCCCTACTTGAAAAGCTACACCTAAAGAAATCCCAATCCTCCCATGCCACACGCTCCAGAGATCACAACCTTATTACCACAATTAACAGAATATGCTGGAGGGACAGGTTCATCTCCCAAAGACTGCCCATACTCTAGAATAAGCTTCCCATTTATGTCAAGCAGAGCACCTCGCTGGCCTTCTTCAAGAGAAATCTCCATGAGTGGATGGGTAACAGAAAGTTCACTCCAGGGATCATTCCAGTTGCCGTACTGGATATGGGTACTGTGAACTAACATTGGGTGTCATGGTGCCTGGGCAATTTATTTTGGGCTAGGCTTGTAAAGGCTCCAGGATCATTAGCCTAGTACATACCTATGAACAAGCCAAGGCTGTTTCATTTTGGGTGATTTTTTCCTCCCTACTGCACAGATAGGTGAAATATACTAGAACATAGTTATGACTTACTGTATACAATACTCTGCTAACCAACAATACTGTATATAATAGTATCTTTACATGTTGTCATGATGTCCTGCATTTTTGTTATATTATGTAATTATTCTTTCACTGTGACCATTACTTATTGATTGTTAGTTAAAAACTACTTATAACAACACAGCAAGCCAATTAAACAGGTTAAAAACAAAAAAATACGTCTGAAAAGAAAGTACTGTGAGCTCTGTTAGATGGATTATTTATTATATGGTATAAACAATGTTAAAACAGACATAAGTGCTTTCGTCCACTTAGACCTGATAATGTGAACTTCTTCAGATGTAAATATCCTACAAAAGTCCTCAGTTTAAAAACTTTTTTGTCCACCTATAAAATTCCACTACAAAACTTGTCACCTGCCCCTCCCCTCATTTATTAAACTTAGCAATCACATTTCTTTTAAGGATACAGTAAAAAACTTGCTCAACCCATGAATATATATTAATACATAAGAAATTCAGTTAGGCTGTTAAAAATTACAATTCTCCCTCAAACAGAAAACTGAATATGAGAACAATAATTATACTGCAAAAGAGAGATTATAAATATAAATGCTAAAATCCTTATATGAAAAAACTTAATTGAAAAAAAAACAATTAAAATACACATAAAACAGCCTAATATCTATTTCTATCTAGTCATTGGTCTTAACTTTAATAAACAATAAATAGAACAATATATGTTTTACATGAACACATCTGAATGACGGTTCAGGGACAGAATTTACGAGCATGAGTGCAATATTAAAAAGGTAAACTGGCAAGTGCTTTGGCAAAACATGTGCTGTCGAATCCAGACCATACCTTCAGATATATGGCTATAGAAAATGTAAGGGTACAACCAAGACGGGTACCATGGAATCTGTATTCGGAGAAAAAGGAGCTCCTGTCATCCTGTGGCAGATTAGATTAAATGCTTACAACTGGCCTGGGACAAATGATTATTGTTCTATTTACTGTTTATTAAAGTTAAGACCAACGAATAGATAGAAATAGATGTTTTATGTGCATTGTAATTAAGTTTTTTTTCAATTATTTTTTTCATATAAAGATTTTAGCATTTATATTTATAATATATTTATATTTATAATATCTTTTTGCATATTCATTTTTACGTTTGAGGTAGAATTGTAATTTTTAACAGTCTAACTGAATTTCTTATGTATTCCTATATATATATATATATTCATGGGCTGAACAAGTTTTTTACTGTATCCTTAAAAGAAATGTGATTGCTAAGTTTAATGAATGAGAGGAGGGGCAGATGATGACAAGCTTTATAGCAGAATTTGATTGGTGGGTAAGAAAGTTTTTAAACTGAGAACTTTTGTAGGATATTTACATCTGAAGAAGTTCACATTATCAGGTCTAAGTGGACGAAAGTGCTTATGTCTGTTTTAATGTTTTTATACCATATAAGTATAGGTTCATAGGTTCATAGCTTGGTACTAGGCTATCGGCGCTAAGGTCTATGCAAGCCTAGCCATAACAATTCCCTGGATATTTCCTCCCACAATATTTACTTCTTTGGGCCCCTGTCTATCAGGGTGACTGACATGATCCCTGGGGTGAATTTCCTATCTCTTATCCAATCATCAAGGTTCCTTTTGAAGAGGGCCAATGAGGCGCTCTGCTTGACATGTATGGGTAGTCTATTCCACAGTATGGGGAGTCTCGGCGTCAGGAACCTATCCCTCCAGCATGTTTTGTTCATTGTGATGATAAGGTTTAGATCCCTGGAGCATGTGGCTCTGAAGGATTGGGATTTCTTTAAGTGGAGCATGTCCAACAGCTCAGGGTTTTACATCTCTTTGTATGTTAAGCAGAGATCGCCTCTGAGTAGACGATATGCCACAGAGTATAGCTGGAGTTTTTTTAGACAGTCAGCATATGGCATCTGATTTAGGCCTGTGATTCTTTTAGTGAGGTATTTCTGTGGCCTTTCCAGCTGTTGCAGATGTCTTGTGAGGTACATACCAAACGGGGTATTATACTCTATAATGGATCTAATGATGGATGAGTACAGTGGGACAATGACCTCCTTTTTTCTGGATGAAAAGCCCTTAGTGATGAGGTGTGCTACATAGTAGGATTTCCTGACTGTTGTGGCAATGTGGTTATCGAAAGTGAGACCACTGTCCACCTGTGTCCCTAAATCTCTCATCAAACTTTTGATGTTTAGTGTCCTGACACCTATGTGATAATTCATGGGTACATGTTTTTTTCCAAAGGGGATAACTATACATTTCTTGGCATTAAGCTTGAGCCCATGGTTCTGGTAACAGGCATCTGTTTCTGTAAGGCCCTTTTGTAGAATATCCACATCATTTGGGGATTCAATAATGGCTCCCAGTTTGCAGTCATCTGCAAACTTTGTTAGCCAGAGTCCCTTAGTGTTGGCCTGTATTTCAGAGAAGTAGATGCCAAACAAGAGTGGTCCCAGGACTGAACCCTGAGGTACTCCACTTGTCACTTGTCTAGAGCTGGATTTGGAGTTGGCTACTTTTACAGTCTGGCTTCTGTCAGTAAGCCAGTTGGCAACCCATCAAGTGACATAGGGATTTATGCCCAGCTTAGTGAGTGTATCTATGATTCCAGAGTGGGGGATGGTGTCGAAGGCCTTGGCGAGGTCCAGATAGGCTGTGTGGACCGCCTTACCCTTGTTCACAGTTCTGGAAACTGATTCGAAGAAGTCAATCAGATTCAGGAGACAAGATCGGCCCTTCACAAACCCAAACTGGGTGGGGTCCAGTGTTTGAAAGTTGCCAATGTCTTTGTTTATAAGTTCCATAATAATGCGTTCCATGCCCTTGAAGATTAGGCTTGTCAGACTGATGGGACGGTAGTTCCCAGGATCCAAGGTGGATCCCCCTTTGTGGAGTGGGATAACTGTAGCTGTGCGCCACTCAGTGGGCACAAAACCTGAGGTGAAGCTATGATTAAACATGACACTTAGGTGAGGTGCTGGTTCATTTTGTAGTTCATGTAGTACACAGCCTGGGATGTCATCTGGTCCCATGGATGCTGTATTCCTAGCTTTGGAGAGTGCAGTTTCTACTTGTGTGGCAGTGATTATCGGAATTTGGCAATCTTTTGGTATTGAGATGGGCCCTTTAGGGGGTGAGAGGGGGGTGAAGTTGGCACTAAATCAATCTGCCAGGATATTGGAAATATACTTGGGATCAGTATATTTAATGCCATTCTGTTGTAGCTCAGTGCAGATCTGAGCATTGCCATTTAGATTCTTGACATAACTATAGAATGCCTTGTGGTTGTGTTTGGAATCTTTGGCAATTTTATTTTCATAACTAGCTTTTGAGGATTTTATGAGGGATCTCAGCTTCTTACTGAGGCTGGTGAGGGAGTTTTTTGCATCCTGAGATTTTCCTCTTTTCTGCAACAGTTTCTTCCTTCTGTTGTATAGTTTGTTTATAGCAGGAGACCACCAGATTGGCTTCCTTTTTTTGGAGAAAAGCATCTTGGTTCTATTTGGGATGGCACGATTCATGCATGAGTAGATGTGCTCGTACAGTGCCTTAGTGTAGGATTCTGCAGTCGAACTTCCAGATCCCGTCTGCGTCGGTGTTGTGAAGTTTGTCACTTCTGACTTCAGTAGCTTGAAGTTGGCTTTGGAGAAGTTTTTTAAGGAGGTTTCCTTACTGGGGGGTGGGGGTGGGATGTGGATGTCAAGGGTGATTTGCTTATGGTCAGACCTGACCAATGAGGGGTTGACCACTGGTGTGGAGCATCTATCTCCCATGTTGGTAATGACCAGGTCTAGGATATTGGAGCCCCTGGTGGGACAATGGATTAGTTGATCCAGGGCATTGGAATTTATGAATTCCAAGAACCGTTGGGAAAAGGAGTTGGTACCCGAGTAGTTTTCCCAATTAATGGCAGGGTAGTTGAAATCACCCAGTATTAGGGTGTTTGGTTGCATCTTAATATTTTCCAGTATGTTTAGAAAAGTGTAGTGAGAATCTTGGGGCATGGTGGAGGATCTGTAGTAAGTTACAATTTGGATTGCAGTCTTACCTAGTGTTAGTTGCACCTGGAGAATTTCAGATGCATTGTGTTGGGCAACTAGCCTGGAGGTGTGAATATCCTTGGTGAATATGGACACTCCTCCACCTTTAGTGTTTCGGTCTTGGTTTTGTGGCCGAAAAGTGTGGTAAGAATTGTAGCCTGGTATTGCAGGGGTGCTCTCTGGATCCTTGAACCAGGTCTCAGTTACTGCACAGATATCGATGTTCTCCATTTTTAGGAGTGCCTTGAGAGAGTGCATTTTGAGGTTTAGACTTCTAGCATTGAGTAGCATTACCTTCAGATTTTGCATGTGTGTATCTGTTACGGTGGTGGTTTTATCCTTTGAACCTTGCCTAAAAAAGGCACTATAGGGGTGGCAAGAGCTTTAGCCAGTAACCTGAATCCCAGGGGTAACAGGTGCAGACCATCTCTGGCAAAGCATCGTGGTTTGTCGATCATGTCTTCCCAGGCAGACAAATACTGGATCCCCTTTGAATGACACCAGAAGTTTAGCCAATTGTTGAAGTCAATCATTTTGTCCTTATACTGTGGTATCATTCTGGGCGAAGGCAGGATGCTACTCAGGGCAGGGGTCATACCTGCCTGGGTCACATGGTCTAAGAGCTCTTCCATGTCTCTTTTCATGTAGTCCAGGCAGGTACGTCTCAAGTCATTCACTCCAGCATGGACAATGACAGAGTCGTATTTTTACTTGTTGTGGAGTGACTTGAGTGCATGTGTTATGTGGCAGATCCTGGCACCTGACAGGCAGCTGACTGTAATTTTCTCCTTGTTCAGCCTGGTGAGTGAGACATCAGTGTGCCTGACTATAGAGTCACCTATGACTAAAGTGTTGGGTACATTGTCTTGCCTTAGGGGCTGTTGTTGGGTGGCAAACTGGTGTTGTGAGCTATGTGTCACTTTGGTTGTGACTGGTGTTTGTTTGCATTTCGGCTTCAGAGGTTCTTGTTGCTTGTGCAGGTTAATGTTAAGGGCCTCCGCATATGTGGGTTTAGTGTTGCTATGTGTGGGTATTGATGGTGTGGGTTTTGAAGGGCTATGAGTTGCTTGAGGTGTAATGCAGGTGTTAACCTTCTCCTCTTGACTGTCTAGCACAATCTTGGCCGGAGAGAGCTTTGCTTCCAGTTTGGCTATGTAAGTGCATCTCTCACAGGTTGTAGTGTTGGGTGGTAGGAGGAGAGGATTGTGTGCATGAGGCAGTTGCCACACTGCCCCAGTATGCCCAGATTCACCAGGTGGACAGGAGAAATCACCAGAAGCTGACCCTTGGACATGCCTGTTTAGGTGCTAAGCCAGAAAGTAGAACTTTTTTTTTTTTTTTTTTTTAAAACAACCAGCCCCTACAAGCCCCAGCAGCCCAGCAAAATCCAGCCACCTAGCAGCTTAGAAGAAACAAAAAAATCTATAATAGCTAAGGAGTTTCTTTTTTTACTTTTCAAATTTTTTTTTTTATTTTTACTTTTTAGTTTAAGCTTTTTTAATCTGTTTATTTATTTTGCTTTTCTTCTATCCATGGCTCCATTGAAATTGAATCAGGGTCATGTCGCCAGTCACCTAATATAAAATAAAAAAATAAAAAAAAAAATAATCCAGTCATACTGCTACAGCATGGTTGCTATGTTCATTATTTACCATGATATGTTATTATATTGGGTGCTAGTACATTCTTTTACATGTCTTTTTTTTGGTCATAGTTTTCTTATGATATCTGACCTGCACCACCACTGTTTCTTCTTCTTCTTACCCTGTTTCTGTTAGTCTGTATATGTTCTTGTGAAAATAATCTTCTTATCTTTTACCAGCCCTTTAAAGGGAGAGGATATGCTAAATTTATTTTTTTTATTTTCTTTTCTTACTTTACTTTATGATTGTGAGAGTGAGAAGAAAAACAAGTCAAGTCTGTCTAGTCTGTCCATCAATTACATTGAACCTTTCAGTTCACAACATCCATCCCATTTTTCATTCTCTACCATATCAGGTGAACATGCCACTCAAAACTTCTGCCTTCTGCAGCACCCGCTCTGGTGGTACATAACTCTATACTTCATAAGACTCCCAGAGTATATGGTCCCTGCAATCTGATGCCTCTAGCCCTTTCTTTCTCCTGTATCCTTCCTATTAATAGTAATCTTACCACAAATTCCTGACAAAACCTTATGCACACATATAATGTCTAAAACCCCCTTTTCTCTTCATTGAATTAGTCCTCAGACTTTTCAGATGTTTTTTTTCCAAATTTATTCTAACAGGCTGACATCCCTTTTCTTTTGTATTTTCCTAGATCAGCCGTTATACTCAAGTATCAACAAAACAAAGTAAAGTACGTACAAAACGATCAGATGACAGGCAATAAAATACAAGAATAAATAAATAATGACAGTAAAATTGAAACTCACAAATAAAACATAAAACTACAAAAAATCCTTAACCTTGCTAGCACCCATTCCCTTCAAACAGCATTCAACAAATACATTGAAACTCACAAATAAAACATATAACTACGAAAAATCCTTAACCTTGCTAGCACCAATTCCCTTCAAACAGCATTCAACAAATGCTTAGGAATCGACAATAGAAATGACCTTGCGTTCAGTATCAAAAGGTATAGTATTCTGATGTTTGGTAACTCTCACCAGCATTATACACAACTGATGGCCAACAGCTCAAAGCTGACAAGTCCTTATAGATGATGGCCTTTCATGTTCTACAGTTTCATAATGCATGACACCCCAATGTGTATCACTATCTCACGTTAACCACCTGTATCCTACTTTCTGTGGATCATGTATATATAGTTTGTAATGACTATGTTGAATATTATTGTATTGACTGTTTTGAATATTTTTTGTACCGTGATGTACTATGTGGCACTTTTCTCCCCAGGCCTCTGCTGAAAACGAGTAATTTTTGTTCAGTTGGACTTTCCCGGTAAAGAAATGTAAAATAAATATATAAATGTCATACATATATAGCTGCTACCATACACAAAGCATATGAAGTTCCCACCTAATCCTCCAAGGGATTAACAACCATGCCAGACACATTCTAAGGTACTCTACTTTTTCTATAAGCGACTGACGCACCATCTAAAACAGCCGGAGAAAGCATGGTGATTCCTCTCAAAGAAAACAGATGGAATTCAAGGCTTGTCTCACAACAAAAGTGTACATTGGCTCTCAACTCGCTATCATATTGTCTTCTTGGAAGATACCTGTACTTGGCAAACAGAACATTAAAGTGTCCCTTATTCTATGAAACCTTTTACTTAGAATACACTGTTGGTAACCAGAACATAAGAGGACCTTCACCCTTACTAAAAGTTAATGTTACCTATACCATGACAACTTCATAGCTTAAAGATATCCATGCCTATGGAATAAATTCAGCATCGCAGTTAAATTTATACCTTCACAAAGGAAATTGATGCCTATGACAAGATCCAATATGGCATCAGGGGTATTAGGCTCCTCAATGGCCAATAGGTGTTTAGCTTGTTCAGCAAATCTGCAAACCTATAATCATTTCAATATTTGCATGTCATCTAGAACTTTGTCCTGGAAAGAGCATGTTCAAAATTGTTGGTTAGTGCTGTAGGTCACCAAGACAAAACGTGTAACAAAAGTCCCTCGAGCTGCAACTGCATGAAAAAATAAAGCAGAAGGCTTCTAAAATCACTGTGCGCTTCATTAAAATAACAACATAATATGAATAAAAAGGCAGGTTGGCAGCCGCGGTGGTGCAGCAGTTAGCATTGCCTCCTCACAGCAAGAGGCTCTCCGGTTTGATTCTCGGCTGGGCGGCCTTCTGTGCGGAGTCTGCATGTCCTCCCTGTGGTCACGTGGGTTTCCTCCAGGTGCTCCGGTTTCTTCCCACATCCCAAAGACATGCTGTAGGTGGATTGGACACTCTAAATTGGTCCTAGGTGTGAGTGTGTGCATGTGTGTGTGCCTTCTGTGGAAGGTTGCCAATCATGAGTGGACAAGGTGATCTGCCGTGGTGACCCCAAACCGGGAAAAGCCAAAAGAAGAAGAAGAATGAATAAAAAGACAGGTAAGTGTTTTGGTGCTATCATACCACTTCAGACCTAATGCATTCAAAGATCTCATGTTCATCTTTATACCAGAAACAACCAATCTCATAAGAGCATTACTTAACTGAATGAGCCTTAAGTACTGGCTTTAAAGATACCATTGGGTCTGTATTCCATATCTGCCTGCAGACGTATCATCCACTTTAACTCACTCACTTCGGTGACTTTATCTATACCTCCTAATCTCATGTCATATTTCACCAATTGCAAAACCATAAACTTAAAGGTGTGAGAGGGATCTTTCTTGAGCATGTCTAGCTAATGCATTAGTGCTTCTACAACTGTGTATATCACTTAATTGCTCTCTAATCCACCCCCTAAGGGTATGGTTTGTCTTGCCCATGTAAAAACATGGGCAAACAGAGCAAATGGCTAAATATATCAAATTATTACTTGAACTGTCTGCATATAAATCTGGTGTAAATGTCTGAGGTGTAACAGGATGAACAAAAGTGTTGATTCCAGCTGTATAATCACTAGTGTTGTACACTCTACAGGGAACATCCCTATATGATCGGACCGCCTTACTTTAATATTCTTCTCTCCATAGCAAAGCATCTGTTTCAAGGTCTTCCTATTCTTAAACTGGAACCTCGGGTGGTCCCTGACTGATTTTATCATCTGTGAGGAGAATTGGCCAGTTACGTCTAATATTATCAAAGACTACTTTTGCATTACTTGAATAAAAGAGAGATATTCCTGCTATCCTTCTGTTAACTAGGGTAGTAGAATCAGTTTGATTTTCTGTCGCATTCTCATTACGTCTCTTAGAAAAGTAGGGTTTCACTCTACCCCTCCCCACATGAGAAAACTTTATTAGCTCTGAATAAATCTCAGCTTCTCTATAACCCCTCCTCTTCAATTGTTGAGATAACTGAAGAATTTCCTCTTCAAAATCCCGGTCTAAGTTGTTCAGTTTTGACAGTCTCATGCACTGCCCTTTATCTATATTCATATAGGCATAATGCGGGTGTTATCTCTGTGTAAAATATTGTTTCTCCTACATGGTTTTCTATATACTCTCATTATAAACTTCTTATCTGGAGTCTTCCTCACTTTAACATCCACAAAATCTATCTCCTGATCCAAGAAGTTTACTGCAAATTTTATGAAAGACATAGTCATCTGCAGATATCTAACAAAACCCATCAATAAGGGAAGGGAGCGTCTCCATAACAAAAAGACGTCATCAACAAGCCTCTTATACTATTTTATATTCTGCAAATAGAAGTTATTATTCAGTAAATGCATAAGCTCCCATTGTGCAAGTACCATATTAGCATGAGTTAGCACATATGGCATCCATCACTATACCCTGACGTAAATAATATTTCCTATCAAACAGGAAAACATTATTCTCCAGAACAATCTCTAATAAAGCACAGATCAATATAATTTGAGAGTTTGAATAATCACTATTATGAGTCAGGAACAGCCTAACCATATCAACACCCTCATCATTTGAAATCACTGTAAACAGGGAACATATATCAATGGTTACCATATAACTCATTACTGCCTCTTCATCATTGTCTAAGTAGTCACAGAGGCGTGGCAAGAAATCTTTAGTGTCCTTTAGAATTTAAGAAGGGTGAGCTATTACACTGGAATCCATTTCTGTCATCTAATAAAATAGTTCTGCAGACTATTTGATCAGCAGATATAGTCTGCAAAATTGCAATTGGCTGGACATCGAAACTTGCAAGCATTTTATACATATTAAGCTCGTACCCTCATTAGAGACATACAATAAAAGTAACTTAAAAATCTTGGATTTTATTTCAACAATTAGTAATAGCTCACCCAAGAATACTTCATACATATCTGTTATTTATAAAATTCTCAAAAATAATTTTAACAAAACAGATGTTTCTTTTTAGAATTATAAAAGTGAAGTGAATAGACAAGTATTCTCAGAAAAAGATAAAAAACTTTGTTTACAGTAGGTGAAGGAATCCACATCTTCCCTGTTCTGGCGTGTATATGTACACACATGGAAATATTTACATAGATGTTTTTTCCACTCCACATAGATTAGCAATAATGTACAAGAAAGATGAAATTAAATGCTGGAGATGTGGACACCCCAATGCTGACTGGATACATATGGTTGTTAATTGCAAAATAATTTCCCCATTTTGGTTAGACTTTAAATATCTTTGTAAAGGTCTATGGAATGACAACTGTACAATTTCTGACTCCCTTATCCTTTTCAGTGTTCCTGTTCCTGAAGTCATTCCTAAAAAACAAACATTTTTAATATGGTCTGTCTTCTCTATAGTAAGGAAAATTGTTACTAAAAATTAGAAATCCCAATCTACTCCTGTCATGTCCGTCCGCAATGTCCCACCATAAAAAAAATTCTTGCAAGGATTCACAGCAGAGTAGCAGGCAAAAGTATCACAGAATAGAAATGTTTCCATGTACTAATGAACTGTCTGAGATAACATAACTACGTATTAAATTGCCCAATTATCCATCTGAAAAGGTCTAATAAGATTTATCTAAACTTTTAATAATTTACATCTCTGCTGATCTGATAACTAAATACATTTTTTTACTTTCAGTGAGCTTAAGCTCTACCTCTTTCACTACATCTGTCAACAACTATGTTAGATATTAGGTACATGAATGTAATGCTAATGACATGTCTTTACTGACTTGCATGTCAAGGGGTCACATTTCTTCTAGTAGAAATCTTCAGTCTCAATATACACCTCAGTGAAGCTAGACTATATCCAGTATGTCAGAAGTCAATCTATATTTCCCAGAACTGAAGAAATATATCTGCTGACATGAATAAAAACATCTACTTTAAGTATCTCTGTCTCTGGAAGTGCATAATTACAGTTCTGACTGGATGGATACTTCAGATGCAACCAACAGGAATTTTCTCCCTAGAAGACAGATTAGTAGAAAACTGGAAGATATATATCTATTAATTTGATTTAATCCTCTCTGTGAGTGGACTAGCAGATATCACGAAAAATGTTATGTGCTGCATTCCTGCATGTTATCATGGAAGATGTCCTAGAGGTATTAAGTTCCTCTGCTACCTTTGATAAAAAGACAAAGCAGCACCTCCTAGAAAGAAGCCAGAAAGAATTTGTCATTTTTATGCACTTGATTTTACAAGAGCACAGAATATTCCAGAGAGTACAGTTGCTTATGTTACTGTTTTGAAAATATGCCAGAAAAACTAAATTTGTACTGTAGCATGATCCACTATCAATAAAAAAGGATAATGCGTGACATAAAATGATCAAATAATGGGCACGTAATAAAGTTAAATGCACCTAACTTTTATCAAAAGTTGCAGATATTCACAGAGCAAGTAAAATTATTAGTACATAGATAAAATAAAACAATGACTGTACTATGAAATGAAGGTCATATTATAAACCAAAATGAGACAAATTTGGGTTGTTTTTAAGAGTAAAATAACTGAAACATGAAAGCCAAGTGTGATTATAACTACAACAAAGACTGACACAGACAAAGTAATGTGCAGTTTTAATCTAAACTTCTTGCAGTGGACATGACTACACGAGTGGGGGGAAATCTGTTTTGCTTTTACATAGCTTGATAGACTCGGTGCTAGAAAAGGGCATTTCTATAAAATGTACAGCTGCATCAAGCAAGTGTTTGGTACAATGATTATGGTCTTCACCTCATAGATACAAGGGAAAGGGTTTGATTCTGACCACAGGATATAGGCTTGGCTTAAAACGGCCCTTCACAGCAGTTAGCCTAGTATTCACCTATAAACTTATGAAAAGAATGCCCATGTTGTTCAACAGAAATGTGAACACAAGCTATCTTTTAATATCTTGAACTGAAGACTTGAACAATTAAAAAACGAAACTACATCAGAGACAATAAGAAATGTATGAATGTCATATCATTAAAAAGAAATGCCAAGAATTAATGGACAAAAATGTAAATGTTAAATTAGACATAGGTACCAAATGTAATATTTTCTCAAAGATATATATGAAGCATTGGAGTGCAAAAATATTGAAAAGAGAACTGTAGTGGTTTTGCTAATATATGTTAGCCACTAGGTGACACAGTTACATCAAAAACTGCTGATGTGATATCAAAAATAAAAAGTACAAAAATATTTTTAAAACAGTGACACTAAATTCTCCTAATATTTTGGGCTGTGTAGCTTGTGACAAACTAGGGACTGTAAATTAATTTACACTGTAGATACAATGCTTACATACATTAAAAATCATTCAAAATGTTGCACTGCCATCTCAGATACTATGCACAACCATAACAATGATATCCTGCATGACTGTGCTGACCACATTTTAACAAGATTAGCACAACAACATCATATACAAATAAAATTTGAAGCTTTGCCAGTGACACATGCTCTGAGTAAAGTACAAAGAGTAGTAATTAAAATGAAATTAAAGTTTAGGCATTATTAACCCCTTATGCTACTGCACTTGATACATGCCTCAAGGAAAGTACTAATGACACGCAGGAGTAAATCAGAGCAGGAAATAAAGTGAACCGAACAGTTAATTGTGATAGGTCCTTGACTACTTGCCATTTTCTAGACTACTGTCCTCAGATTACCTTTTGGCTCTTTTCTTTCCTGTATATAATTCCCTATATACCCTAAAATGTTTTGGCACTCTGTTCCTGAAAGTTCCAGGGAATATTAAGGGTATAATTACCTATTAATCCTCCTTGGTTTGTGGATGGAGCTATGCCTTATGCAGTAGACAGCATCTTCCTATTACTCCAGGAAATCCAAATTAAATGAATGAAAATCTTACTGCTGCCCAAAATGCTTTGTCGTAAGACAATACTAAGCACAGCACATTCTGATATGGATACCATAGTATTAGAAGGCCAAAACAGAAATGTTTTCCCTGCAAACTGACCGGCAGCCCCACTCAGTTGGAAACGCTGGAGAGTAAAACACCAGGTTAACCCACAACCTGCCAATCTTTAAAGCCTCCCTAAAAGCATACCTAAATAAGTCTTGGCTCTGCACGTTTAACTCCAGGTTAATCCACTCTACCCACCCCCCTCTGTTCTGTTCCATCTTCTCCATCCCCTGTATATCTTTGAGGCCTACAAGTCTTTATGCTACTTCTTCCAAGTAAAGCTGAATATATGATCTTGTATAGTCTAGCGTAAGCCTATTTTCATAATTAACTTCTACTAAGTACATTAACTATGTTCTTCTCAAGTAATCAAGTATCAATACATAGCAATGTTTTAGAAGCTAAGCATAACACTAAATAATTATGCACCTTTGCTCTCAACTTTAACCTGTCTGCAATGTATTATGTAAAGTCTTAGCAAAATTTTTATTGCAAAAATTGTAATCAATCTGTTTATATGTACCTAAATGTGTAATGTGGAGCTTTTCTCCCAGGGTCTCCACTAAAAACTTCTTATGTGACCCAGTTAGACTATCCCAATTAATAAATGTGAAATAAATAAATAAATAAATAAATAATAGCCTCATAGCACTGGTCTGTACAATTCTGCAGGACACCACTGAAATTAAGGCAGATGATATCACACATCAGCAAGGCATCAAGATACGTACATCCAGGATAACTCTGCTGATGCATGCTGTCCACCTGCAGGGAATACAGGACTGCAATATCAACAGTATGAACTCCTTGACATCTACAACAGTAGAAAAGACATGGAAGTAAAAATAAAATGTGGAATAACCTAAGGCTGAATGATCCTCAGAAAAATCACAGGGCAGCATTGTGGTGCTGTTCTTAGAGGAACATCTTTCAAAAATGCTGAACTTGAATGGGGCACCCAGTTGTGACCGAAAGGGTGAAAAGCACACCCCATCCTCCAGATCCTCTGGGATTCCTCCACAACAGATTATGGTGAATCTACAAAATTTTGTAGACCTAGAGGGAATCTTAAATGCAACCAAGCATTACCCTTACCTATGTGCAAATCCCAGGTACCGATCATTCAACACTTTTTTTCCTGTCACTATCAAAAAGTGGAAAGTTTGTCTCATTCAGGACCCCCTGCCATAAAAACAACATCTTATTACTGTTTAAATATCCAGTGGTATAAATATAGAATGCCAGGGATTCAAATGTACCTTTTCCAATCTTGATAATGCCCTGGGTTTCCTACAGCCCGTAGTGACCCCCCAGCTTGCCAGACGTCATGGTAGATGAACCAAAACTGCCGAGGAATAGAGAATGCTTAAAGACAATCACAGTGCTGAGAAAGTTCACTTTTACACCCTTGGTCAAGGATTCACGCTATAATAGCAGCCTATGCAAAAGACACAAGTTAGATGTTATGACCACTACCCCAGAAATCTTACCCATGAAATACTTTGCAAGGTGACATTTTTGCTGCTAAAGTTTCTACTAGAAAATATTTAACCCTTTAACCATGTAAAAAGCATTTGATATGTATATCTTTACATCCTTAGTATATAGTTCCTTGGAGGTCTATATCAGTTCCGCGAAAATCCATTTCACCAAATGCCAAAAGAGCGACATGTATTAATCGAACCGCGAATAGACCAAACACACTAAACCACGAAATTTAAAACATTGGTCATAGTCGGCCAACCCCACCACCCGCTACATACTACCTACCCAAACAAAATAAATAAACCACATACATACACTAACCAAACCCTACTCCTAACCCTAAAGTAAAGCACCAAAACCCAACTTTTAACCCTACACTAAATCCCACATACACAACTATTTATGCACTGTCCTTAACCCCTCCCTAACCCTAAGTTCCATAACTACCGCAAACTTCCCCTAAGGAGATATACCCTAACAAAATAAATAATACACATAAATACATTTAACAAAATCCTACTTCTAACACTATACTAAACCCCACATACACAACTACACAACTATCTATGCACTATCCTTAACCCCTCCCTAACCCTAAGGTCCGTAACTACCTTTTACTTCCCTAAGGAGATATACCCTAACAAAATAAATAATACACATAAATACATTTAACAAAATCCTACTTCTAACACTATACTAAACCCCACATACACAACTACACAACTATCTATGCACTATCCTTAACCCTCCCTAACCCTAAGGTCCGTAACTACACACTTCCCCTAAGGAGATATACCCTAACAAAATAAATAATACACATAAATACATTTAACAAAACCCTACTTCTAACACTATACTAAACCCCACATACACAACTACACAACTATCTATGCACTATCCTTAACCCCTCCCTAACCCTAAGGTCCGTAACTACCGCACACTTCCCCTAAGGAGATATACCCTAACAAAATAAATAATACACATAAATACATTTAACAAAACCCTACTTCTAACACTACACTAAATCTTACATACATTACCTATCTATACACTTAGTTCACAAGCAAAACCTGTCCGCTTTCCCGCACAATAAAGGGATTTCCTCCAAACAATCAAAGAATATTTCTTCCACCGATCGTGTTGCAAATAGATTTATTTGAATGGTAAAACAGTTAAAACAAAAATAGTCCACCTTGAACCATAAACCAACACGGTAATCCGTTTCTTGGTTTGGCTTAAAATACAGCGTACAACCAACACCACCAGCCCTTCTTACATATAAACTGTACGATTGAGCGCGCTTTCGTCCATAGGTTACTGGACTTCTTCAGAATCTACGTATTCCATTCAGATGAGCTCTTAAATACGTATCTAAAGGTGCCAGTTGTTCAATTAACATAATTGATTGTAATTATAATTGGTTTTAAAGCTATATGCAGTTTAACAAATACTACCTTTTGTAGTGTAGACCACTTAAAAATGTATATCTGTATATTACTGTTACACATATCTGTGTTGTGTGTGTATGTGTTCATTCTACCCCTCAATTGTAAATGTACGCATATTAAATTAAATGAATATTATTTAATGTTATTTAATATTATGAGTAAACTAAAAAATATATATTATTGTAGTAATAGACCTATTATAATTCCAAAATTGTTCAAATAGAGTGTATTGATATGCCAATTGATCTATATTATACGGTGTTAAAATTGTATGTCGATATAAATATAAGTACCATAAATACATAAACCTCGTTATAAATATAAATGTAAATATAAATATAGATATAAATATATAAATATGAGTATAAATATAAATATATAAATATAAATATAAACAAATATGTATAT
This sequence comes from Protopterus annectens, assembly GCF_019279795.1. Classification (NCBI taxonomy): domain Eukaryota; kingdom Metazoa; phylum Chordata; order Ceratodontiformes; family Protopteridae; genus Protopterus; species Protopterus annectens. The sequence continues at coordinate 31,970,189 of NC_056748.1, forward strand.
AGTTAAAAATGTATATATATGAATATAGTATTAACCATAAAAATGCAAAGTATGATGTATATAAAACTAATGAATATGTAAATTTATAAATATATGTGTTTGTCCTTCCACAATAAAATATGAACAGTACATTGTGAACAATAAAACACTGGGAATAAGATAATTGATTGACAATTTGACAATGAATGAGTCCACTAATTTGAGTGTTTACATATATACATTTTTGCATTATTACACACTCTGTTTTGGGTTATTGGCCAGTATTTTAAGTACTGGTTTTATAGATATATGGTCGTTCAGGCCTTTATGGCAACACACATCCAATCTCATCTGCCAAATAAGTTCCCTGAATTCCAGGAATGTTTCCCAGTCTCCCCCTCTGTCACAGGCCTTTACTTCTTCCAATACCCAAAACTTAATATTTGCATTCTTACACATACTAACATGTCTGTATAATGCATTGTTTTCATTTTTCTTTGATATGTCTCTCATATGTTCATATATTCTCACTCTTAGTTGTCTTTCAGTTTTCCCCACATAGTATGCCCAGCAGTCCAAACAGTATGCTAGGTATACCACCCCCTTGGTATAACAACTATAATATTTTTTGCTTCTAAACTTGTGTCCTGTACTTTTTAACCATAATTCCTTACTTCCTGCCAAGAAAGAACATTGGGCACATCTTCCACACTTAAATGTGCCTACTTTGCTACTTGCTCCTTGTTCCCTATGTATGTCTTTTTTAAATTCAAACATTTTCTTTAAATTTGTGTTCTTTCTGTAACAAATTTTTAATGGTTCCTGAAATATTGATGGTTTGTTGGTTATTCTAGAGAACATATTCCAAATTTCATTTATCCCTTTCCTTAACCAACCTAACCCGTAGAAGTATGTTAGTGTTAACCGGGGTACATTTCCTATCTGGGTAATCTCTGTACTTTCATCATTCTTGTTACTAATAATACTGTTGGTGGACTCGTTTCTATTTCCATTCATATTTGTCATAGGGTAATTTCCTAGAAGTGGCATATATCTAATATTTCTCTGTTTCATGACATCTTTTTTGACCTTCTTTATGAGACTGTCAGGGTATTCTCTTTCACTAAATAATTTGTTAATTGTCTTCATTTCTTCCAAAAACTCACCCCTATCACTAGTCATTCTGGAGGCTCTTATCATTTGCCCCTTTACCACATTTTTCTTCAAAAATAAGGGGTGGTCACTCTCATAGTGGACGTAAGAATTGGAAAAACAGGCTTTCCTATATATTCTGGATTTGTATTTCTTGTCAGTTTTATTCTTACTAATAGTAACATCCAAATAGTTCACTTGGTCTGATGTTACATCAAACGTAAACCTAAGGAACGGTGTAGTATTGTTTATATACTGAGTAAAGTCTTTTACCTGTTGGGTCGTGCCATCCCATATTATAAATATGTCGTCCAGAAATCTAAAATAATTAACAATGTAATCTTTATAGTTTGATTTAAACACAAAATTCAATTCCCAGAACAACATTATTATATTGGCATATATGGGTGCACAAGCCGACCCCATTGCTACACCGTCCTTTTGATGATATATATCCCCTTGAAAGTAAATAAAGTTATTTTTTAATACTAACTCCATACTTTCTAAAACTAATCTGAAGTCATTGTTGTTCAGAAACTTAAAATCCACCAACATATATTCAAACCATGTAAGTCCTACATCGTGAGGTATAACCGAAAACAGGTCTTTTACATCAATGGTTATAAACAAGTATCTATCCTGGTATGGGATATCATTAAATTTCTTCAAAAAATCCCAGGAATCAATTAGAATATGGGGGTAATCTTTACTAAATTGTTTCAATTTTGTATCTACCAGTATCGCCAGGGGTTGTGTTTTTGAGCCCTGAGATGTAACTATAGGTCTTAAAGGAGGGTTGTCAACCTGCTTGTGTATCTTCGGGATTCCAAATATTTCTGGAACTATAGGTTTGGGAACTTTCAAATAGTTATACATGTCAACATCCATTAGTCCTTGTAGTAAATTGTCCTGAAGGATGTAATCTATCTTCCTATAACACATGTTCATCTCATTCTTGGATGCTAGGCTGTATCTATCTTCGTTATTCAAAATTTCCAACATCTTCTTGGTGTAGTCCCAATGGTCCATAAGGACCACACCTCCCCCCTTGTCAGGTTTCATAATTCTTAACTTTTCATTTTCTTGAAGTTTTTTGAGAACGTCTTTTTCATCTAAGGTTAGATTACTAAAATCTTGTATTTTCTCATTGGATGCAAATTCTTGTCTTACCATATCTATGACTGTTGCTTCAAAATTCAAAATGTCAGTTTGAAGGGGGGGATTGAACACACTTCTCCTTTTTAGTTTTTCACTATTAGTGTTATTCGTGCCCTGAAGCAATAATCCCAGGTTCAATTTTCTGGTAAACAATTTTATATCTATCAAAACTTCTTCCATTTTCGGCTTTTTCTTTGGTACAAAGGAAAACCCCTTTGTAAAAAGACCAAAAAAAGCCGGAGATATTTCTAGTTCAGTAAAATTGTAAATGTGAAAGTTCTCCATGGAGTGTATACTGCAAGGTGCCAAGTCAGTTGATCCCCCCTCATTAACACAATTTGATAGTGTGGTCCCCTGACCATCCCTACTATTATTCTGAGACTCGTTTAAAATAGTACTATCTTTGTTATTGGTATCTATCAATACGGAAACAATTTCCTTTTTATCATGGTGTGAACATTCTATCTGTATCTCGTCCCTCTCTGTTGTCTTGTTTGATAAGAATTCCCTGTTACGTCTGCATATGAAAAATGCTGCCCCTGTTTCCTGATCCGTTCTGATCTCCGGGGTCCTTGATCTTCCCCTAAAGGGTCTTCCTGACTATCTCTCTCATCATCCACACAACTCCTATGCCTATTGTTGTAAAAAGATTCATTTGGGTGTTGTTGAAATCCCTGCCCCCCCACTGAATCATCACTTCTATTTCTTCCATTAAAAAATCTCCTATTGTTAGTCCTGTTTCCAGGATTTACATAGGCTCTCCCTTCCCTATATTCTCTCAAATCCCGCTCAATTTTACCTATTTTCCTCTTGTAATTTTTATTAACATTCAAATCAACCTCCTGCAGTACACCACAGTATATGTTCTTATATTCTTGTACTGTAAACAAAAGATCATTGCTAATGTCATAATATAACTTGTCTATACATTTTTTACTTTCATTTAAAATTTTTTCATTACTATCTATCATAGCTTTTATTTTTTATTTATGCCATTTTCTAGACTACTGTCCTCAGATTACTTTTTGGCTCTTTTCTTTCCTGTATATAATTCCCTATATACCCTAAAATGTTTTGGCACTCTGTTCCTGAAAGTTCCAGGGAATATTAAGGGTATAATTACCTATTAATCCTCCTTGGTTTCTGGATGGAGCTATGCCTTATGTAGTAGACAGCATCTTCCTAGTACTCCAGGAAATCCAAATTAAATGAATGAAAGTCTTACTGCTGCCCAAAATGCTTTGTCGTAAGACAATACTAAGCACAGAACATTCTGATATGGATACCACAGTATTAGAGGGCCAAAACAGAAATGATTGTTTTCCCTGCAAACCGACTGGCAGCCCCACTCAGTTGGAAACTCTGGAGAGTAAAACACTAGGTTAACCCACAACCTGACAATCTTTAAAGCCTCCCTAAAAGCATACCTAAATAAGTCTTGGCTCTGCACGTATAACTCCAGGTTAATCCACTCTACCCACCCCCCTCTGTTCTGTTCCATCTTCTCCATCCCCTGTATATCTTTGAAGCCTACAAGTCTTTATGCTACTTCTTCCAAGTAAAGCTGAATATATGATCTTGTATAGTCTAGCGTAAGCCTATTTTCATAATTAACTTCTACTAAGTAAATTAACTATGTTCTTCTCAAGTAATCAACTATCAATACATAGCAATGTTTTAGAAGCTAAGCATAACACTAAATAATTATGCACCTTTGCTCTGAACTTTAACCTGTCTGCAATGTATTATGTAAAGTCTTAGCAAAATTTTTATTGCAAAAATTGTAATCAATCTGTTTATATGTACCTAAATGTGTAATGTGGAGCTTTTCTCCCAGGGTCTCCACTAAAAACTTCTTATGTGACCCAGTTAGACTATCCCAATTAATAAATGTGAAATAAATAAATAAATAAATAAATAAATAAATAATAGCCTCATAGCACTGGTCTCTACAATTCTGCAGGACACCACTGAAATTAAGGCAGATGATATCACACATCAGCAAGGCATCAAGATACGTACATCCAGGATAACTCTGCTGATGCATGCTGTCCACCTGCAGGGAATACAGGACTGCAATATCAACAGTATGAACTCCTTGACATCTACAACAGTAGAAAAGACATGGAAGTAAAAATAAAATGCGGAATAACCTAAGGCTGAATGATCCTCAGAAAAAAATCACAGGGCAGCATTGTGGTGCTGTTCTTAGAGGAACATCTTTCAAAAATGCTGAACTTGAATGGGGCACCCAGTTGTGACCGAAAGGGTGAAAAGCACACCCCATCCTCCAGATCCTCTGGGATTCCTCCACAACAGATTATGGTGAATCTACAAAATTTTGTAGACCTAGAGGGAATCTTAAATGCAACCAAGCATTACCCTTACCTATGTGCAAATCCCAGGTACCGATCATTCAACACTTTTTTTCCTGTCACTATCAAAAAGTGGAAAGTTTGTCTCATTCAGGACCCCCTGCCATAAAAACAACATCTTATTACTGTTTAAATATCCAGTGGTATAAATATAGAATGCCAGGGATTCAAATGTACCTTTTCCAATCTTGATAATGCCCTGGGTTTCCTACAGCCCGTAGTGACCCCCCAGCTTGCCAGACGTCATGGTAGATGAACCAAAACTGCCGAGGAATAGAGAATGCTTAAAGACAATCACAGTGCTGAGAAAGTTCACTTTTACACCCTTGGTCAAGGATTCACGCTATAATAGCAGCCTATGCAAAAGACACAAGTTAGATGTTATGACCACTACCCCAGAAATCTTACCCATGAAATACTTTGCAAGGTGACATTTTTGCTGCTAAAGTTTCTACTAGAAAATATTTAACCCTTTAACCATGTAAAAAGCATTTGATATGTATATCTTTACATCCTTAGTATATAGTTCCTTGGAGGTCTATATCAGTTCCGCGAAAATCCATTTCACCAAATACCAAAAGAGCGACATGTATTAATCGAACCGCGAATAGACCAAACACACTAAACCGCGAAATTTAAAACATCGGTCATAGCTACATACTACCTACCCAAACAAAATAAATAAACCACATACATACACTAACCAAACCCTACTCCTAACCCTAAAGTAAAGCACCAAAACCCAACTTTTAACCCTACACTAAATCCCACATACACAACTATTTATGCACTGTCCTTAACCCCTCCCTAACCCTAAGGTCCATAACTACAGCAAACTTCCCCTAAGGAGATATACCCTAACAAAATAAATAATACACATAAATACATTTAACAAAATCCTACTTCTAACACTATACTAAACCCCACATACACAACTACACAACTATCTATGCACTATCCTTAACCCCTCCCTAACCCTAAGGTCCGTAACTACCGCACACTTCCCCTAAGGAGATATACCCTAACAAAATAAATAATACACATAAATACATTTAACAAAACCCTACTTCTAACACTACACTAAATCTTACATACATTACCTATCTATACACTTACCTTAACCCGCACCCTACCCTAAGGTCCATACCTATCGCAGAGTGGCCAACCAAAACATTTCGACATTTCGGATTTTGCTGTTTTGGACATTCGGCGTTTAGGTAGTTCACACGATATGTGTAGATCATTTCAAATTCACGGAAACGGTGTTTTGATCATCTGATAGGGAGCCATTCCTTGGTTCATAGGTTCAAATGAGGTTAATAGACTATTGGCCCTAGGGCCTTTATAAGCCTAGGCATGTTATACCCTTGTTCCCTTATTGACCAAGTTGTATGGTCTATATTTGCAGCACAAGTCTATGATCAGCACAGACTGACCTTATCCAAGAGGGACATAGGTGACAGGTGACACCTCCGGGGTAAATTTATGGTCTCCCATCCATTTGTCTAAGTTATGCTTAAATAGGGTAATTGAGGAGCTCTGTTTTACATGAATTGGGTGTTTGTTCCAGAGGAGTGGCAATCTCTGGGAGACATATCTGTCTCTCCAGCATGTCCTGTTAATGTCAGAAGCTGGGTTAAGACCCCTAGAGTGAGTGACCCTTGTGCCATTTGTCTTGCTGATGTCCATTAGGGCAGGGTGCAAGACTGCTCTACAGGCCAGGCACAAGTCGCCTCTCAGCAGCCTATAAGATACAGAGTACAGTGATAGTGCCTTCAGTCTGTTCATGTAGGTCATGTGTTGAAGGCCCTGAATTTTCTTGGTGAGAAACCTCTGAGGTCTCTCCAGCTACTGCAGGTGAATGGTGAGGTACATACAGAAGGAAGCATTGTATTCTGTTATTGGTCTGATGAGGGAAGAGTACAGGGGAGTTATAACATCCTTTGCTCTGGATGCGATGCCTTTACTTATGAGATGTGCAACACAGAAGGCCTTCCTTGCCACTGTAGACACATGGTGATCAAAGTTAAGATTGCTATCAACCTATGTTCCCAAATCTCTCACCACAGGTTTTCAGCTAAGTGGGGGGTGCTGTTAATATTGTAATTTGCAGCAACTTCCCCTTTGCCAAAAGGGACGGTAATTTTTTTTTTTTTTTTTGTATTTAGTTTAAGTCCTTGGCTTTGGCACCAGTCATTTGTCTGTGTAAGCCCTTTTTGTAGTATGGCAACATCATTTGGGGGCTCAATGATTGCACCCAGTTTGCAGTTATTGGCAAATTTGGTATGCCATAGGCCAGCTATTTTCACCTGGACTTCTGAGAAGTAGATTCAAAACAGTAGGAGACCCAGCACAGATCCTTGTGGTACACCACTGTTAACTGGTCTGCTGGTAGAGGTGGAATCCCCAGCTTTGACTCTATGCATTCTGTCATTGAGCCAGTTGCACATAGATTAATTCCCAGCTGGGTGAGTTTCTCAATGATGCCTGAGTGGGGGATTGTGTCAAAAGCCTTGGCTAAGTCAAGATAGGCTGTATGTACTGTTCTGCCTTCATCCTGGGCTTTGGTGACATTCTCAAAGAAGTCTACCAGGTTTAATAATCAACCCTTAATGAAGCCAAACTGGGTCAGGTCAAGAGTTTGAAGGTCATCTATGTCTTTGTTGATAAGATCCATGATGATTCTCTCCATGGCCGTGCAGGTAAGGCTGGTTAGGCTTATAGGTCTATAGTTCCCAGGGTTGGTTGATGGACCCCCTTTGTGTGAGGGAATTACTGTTGCTGTTTTCCACTCTGCTGGGACAAAGTCATTACTTTAACTGTGGTTGAAGAGACTGACAAGTGGTTTTGCTAGGTCCTGTTTTAGACCATTTAGTAGGCATCCTGGGGTGCTAGGTTCTATAGAGGCTGTGATTTTAGTCATGGACAGTGCGGTTATGACCTACTCTTTGGAGATACTAGGTAGAGGACTGGTGACAGTTATGCTTTGGGTTATGTCTGGTGGGGACAGGGTGTGAAGTTTGCTTCAAATCTGCTAGCAGGTTGGTGATGTCCTCAGGATCAGTATGACTGGTACTGTCCACTACTAGTTCTGTACAAAGCTGTGCCTTCCCTTCTAGATTTCTGATGTAGCTAAAGAATACCTTGTAACTATCTTTAGTTAAGGATGCTAGTTTAGGGAACTATACAAGTATAAACATACCAGGAAGTCTTAGGGCACATAGGGAACTTTACAACTGTAAACATACCAAATAGTCTTAGGGTACCTGGGGAACTATACAACTGTAAACCTACCAGGTACCCTTAGTATGCATAGGGAACTATACAAGTGTAAACCTACCAGGTAGTCTTAGGGCGCATAGGGAACTATACAAGTGTAAAGCTACCAGGTAGTCTTAAGGTACATAGGGAATTATACAAGTGTAAAACTACCAGGTATTCTTAGGGTACATAGGGAACTGTACAAGTCTAAACCTACCAGGTAGTCTTAGGGTACATAGGGAACAATACAAGGGTAAACCTACCAGGAAGTCTTAGGGTACATAGGGAATTATACAAGTGTAAACCTACCAGGTAGTCCTAGGGTACATAGGGAACTGTACAAGTGTAAACCTATCAGGTAGTCTTAGGGTACATAGGGAATTATACAAGTCTAAACCTACCAGGTAGTCTTAGGGTACATAGGGAACTGTACAAGTGTAAACCTACCAGGTAGTCTTAGGGCGCATAGGGAACTATACAAGTGTAAGGCTACCAGGTAGTCTTAGGGTACATAGGGAATTATACAAGTGTAAACCTACCAGGTAGTCTTAAAGCACATAGGAAATTATACAAGTTTAAACCTACCAGGTAACCTTAGGGCACATAAGGAACTATACAAGTGTAAACCTATCAGGTAACCTTAGGGCACATAGGGAACTATACAAGTATAAACATACCAGCAAGTCTAAGGTCACAAAGGTAGTCTGAGGGTGCATAGGGAACAGTACAAACATAAACATACGAGGAAGTCTTAGGGCACATAGGTAGTCCTAGGGTGCATAGGGAAGTATACAAGTGTAAACCTACCAGGCAGCGTTAGGGTGCATAGGGAATTGTACAAGTATAAACCCACTGTGTAGTTTTAGGGCACATAGGGAATTATACAAGTGTAAACCTACCAGGTACCCTTAGGGCACACAGGGAATTATAAAAGTGTAAAAGGTAGTCCTAGGGTGCATAGCAAACTATATAAGTATAAACCTACATGGTAGTCTTAGGGTTCATAGGGAACTGTACACGTGTAAACATACCATGAAGTTGTAGGGCACTTAGGCAGTCTTAAGGCACATATTGAACTATACAACTGTAAACCTACCAGGTAGTTTTAGGGTGTATAGGGTACTATGCAAGTGTAAACCTACCAGGTAGTCTTAGGGAACATAGGGAATAATACAAGTGTAAAGCTACCAGGTAGTCTTAGAGTGCATAGGGAACTATACATGTGTAAACCAACTGGGTAGTCATATAGTGCATACAGAACTGTCCACAAAAATCAGCAAGTTGGTTGTAAACCAGTCCTCAGTACACCAGCAAACAACATCCAAGAAATAAACCAGTCATCAGTACACCAGCAAACAAAGTGTAAACCTACCAGGTAGTCTTAGGGCACATAGGGAATTACTAGGGAACTATAGAAATGTAAACATACCAGCAAGTTTTAGGGCACATAGGTAATCTTAGGGTGCATAGTAAACTATATAAGTATAAACCTACAAAGCAGTCATAGAGTGCATATGAAACTGTACAAGTCTAAACATACCAGGAAGTCCTAGGGCACATAGGCAGTCTTAGGGCACATATGGAACTATACAAGTGTAAACCTACCAGGTAGTCTTAGGACACATAGGGAACTATACAAATGTAAACCTACAAGGTAATCTTAGGGCACATAGTGAACTATACAACTGTAAACCTACCAGGTACCCTTAGGCAGCACAGTGAACTATACATGTGTAAACGTAGCAGGTTTTCTTAGGGAACATAGGGAACTATAGAAGTGTAAATCTACCAGTTAGTCTTGGGGTGCATAGGAAACTATAGAAGTATAAACCTACCAGGTATTCTTAGGGTGCATAGGAAACTATACAAATGTAAACCTACCAGGTAGTCTTAGGGTGCAAGCAGCACTATGCAAGTGTAAAGGGTCCAAATGGAGAGATGATAAAATCAGTAAGCAAAGGAGAGTAATATTGCTGGAACTGAATTCATTTGCACATCTTGGTGAGTACCTTCATGAGGTGGGCCCTGTTTCTTACAAAATCTCACCAAGACAACGCTGATATACAGACTGTATTTTATAAGGTATATATAATGTACAGAAGTAGTTTTAAAAAAAGCAGCAGGGTGCACATCTCCCAGGATAAAAAAGTGCCTAATCCTGCTAGGCACACTGGTGCCAGAACAGGAAAAAATGTTGAATCCTCAAGACACAGAAACATTCCTACAATGGGGTTGGGCCAGGTTCAGGGGGGAGGATGCCCCACCTGTTATAGGTGGAAGCAGCAGTCCAAAAAATTACAAAAAGTGATAGACCAAAAAAGAGCCATAAAGATGATAGAGTGGACTGTTCAGGATAAGAAAGAAGTTATGTATTGTTTCTATTAATTAAGAAGCCCAGAATTTCTAGACAGAAGATATACATAAAGATTAAGACAGAAATTAAAGGAAACAAAAATACTTGCACAAGAACAACTTTCAAAAGCTTCAAAAGCAAATTTGTGTTTATTAATACAACAGATTTATGAACAAGTTATATACATCAAGAAACCTTGGGCCATTTGTAAAAAGAAATGACTGAGAAAGTGTAAAAAAATATAAAGAACAAAATCTGGAGATTTTTGAAAGGTATAAAAAAGAAATATGGACTTGGGAAAGAAAGAGAGATTTAATATGGTACAATATTTATGCAAAAGAGAAGCCAAGTTAATCAATACAAAAATAGCAGACCCAAAGATATTTGAAGAGAAATACTGGCAAAGGCACCCAGATATGGAAAATTTCACAATACAAAAATAAGATCATCGGAGGGGAATGAATAACAGAACATTAGTAAAGTGGAAGTTAAAAAATAGAAAGTGAAATTATGGGATACCTGCAAAGTGTGTAGAAACTCTAACACAGGTCATATCACAGCACGATGGAACAATGATTCCCCAAGTAAAGAGAAACAGGAGGAACAGCAGATATCTGAAGAAGAAATGTGGACATGGGAAAGAAAAAAGAGATTTAATATGATGCAATATTTATGCAAAGGAGAGGGCAACACTAATCAATAGAATAAGAGCAGCACCAAATATATTTGAATACAAATACAGGCAAAGGCATCCAGATATGGAAAAGTTTACAATACAAAAAATAAGAAAACAAAGAGGAAAAGTAGAAAGGAGAATTAGTAATGTAGACGTTAAAGAAATAGAAACTGGGGTTATGAATTACTTCTGAAGTGAAGGATTAAGTGTAGAAAATCTAACTCTGATAACACCACAACAGGATAGAATAAAGAATCCCAAAATTAAGGAGAAACCAGTGGAGTGATCAGTTGCCATATAAAGACACTTTGAAGCCTTTAGTAAGAAACCAGTATAAAAGTTCAATTGGAATTGCACAGCAAGAGAAGGAAAAGGAAACCATAGCAACTCTGACATAGTGTTGTGTTGTGATAGGCCAGTGAGTTCCCATATGAAAGAGCAACGGATGACACAGGATGAAACTGAAGAGGATATGTACAGGAAGATGAGCTAGAACTTTCTGTAGAATGAACACAGGAAATGGTGAACAATTAATTTGCACTTAGTTTAGAAGAAAATGATCTAAGGGAAGAATTGCTTGATTGTTTAAACAAAGATTAATAGATATATTAAGATCAATGAAAGAAATAGACTACAGAAAGTCAATAAGACCCAGAATGTTAGAAGTTTGATAAAAAAAATTAACACAGTAATTAGGAACATTCATAGAATTCATGCAATATAACAGAAGTAAATAACTAGAGCAACGGGGGCAAAATACAACTCAAAACACAACAAACGCCCTTCACTGGTAACCAGGGATGCTGAACATACTGCATTCAAATAAAAACACAAAATATGTTTAAGTGCTTTGATTCTATTTAATTCAAGAACTTCTTCAGAATAACAGTCAAATAAACACATTCCCAATTTAAAAGTTTACAAAGTGATATCATCATAAATACATCAACTAATAAATTGTAAATTTGAAACCAAATCATTAAAATCTTAAAGGTCCATGTAAAAACATATATACGTAAATATTTATAAATCACATATAAAGTTTAAATACTGAAATATTTCAATAAACATTTTACTGATATAGTTTTGTTTAACCCTGGTGCTGTATCAGCATGCAAGAAAACTTCCCATTTCAACTCTAAAAATTCTAAATAATTATTAAACTGACTAGTAAATGACCTATAATTTACTCCCTGAACTACAAAAAAATAAAACTTCCTAAAGTTAGGACAAACAGTACTATGCCTTTCAAGCGCATTATTACAGTCTTTAATTTTTATTGCACTAACATGTGCAGCAGTCCAAGAACTAAGTTTCCTACTTGTCTTACCGACATAAAAACTCAGACAGCCACCACAAACAGCAACATAAACCAAGCCTTCAGTATTACAATTATATCTTCCCTTAGCCTCAAAAACAAAGTTAATGTGATCAAAGCAGTACTGACTCCCAGAATAAATAAACATACAATAATAACAACCTTGACATGGGAAAGTGCCAAGTGGTCCCTTAGCACTTACACAATTTAAATCTTTCAAATGTTCTAATAATGTTTTTAAATTCCTTGTCTTTTTATGAATAAAATTGGGTTGTAACCCAACAACTTGGGCAAGGTCTCAATTTCCTAAAATAACCTTCCAATTACATTTAATAATATTTTTGATCAAATCACCCTCAATACTCATAGGTACAGGAAAGGCCAATTTCCAATCATTGCCTTCTAAATTATCCTTCGCCTTTGGCTTAAATCCAGCTAAAAGAATTGGTGGAAATCTAGTGTCTCATAAAAGTATAACTTCCTTGGAAATATCAAGCAACCTCTTTCTTGGATAACCCATCTCACAAAATAAATCAATTAATAACTCAACTTCTTCCAAAAATAAAGTCATATAGCTAATTATACGACTTAAACATATAACCTGTCCTCTAAAATTATTATAATTCATGAAGGTAGGGTGGCAACTTGCATAATGCAGATAGTTATTACGAAAAGTCCCTTTCCACTAAATAGTATTCTCAAACTTCATAGAAGCTGGATCTGTGGATAAATATATATCAGCAAAACTAACAGTAGTACCAATAGATCCTACCTCAAATCTCAGCCAACTATTCACCAATAAAAATCTCAAACTCCTCTTTATTTGCTTTTCCAAATAAAAAAATGAATCACCTATATATTGCCTATAAAAGGAAACATACTTAAAATATGGAAGAGAAACTAAAAAGTTTGTTTCCTACCAACACATAACCAAATTGGCAAAGGCAGGAGCTACCTTCGCTCCCATGGCTACCCCAGAAAGTTGCTGATAAATAACAGAGTCAAAAAGAAAGAAATTGTTACTGAACACCAAATTTAGTAATGCACTAATAGTCTTAATATCAACACATAGTTGAGGTGCAAACCAATGTAAATATAACTCAACAAATTCTATACCCTCATCCTGATCAATAGTTGTATATAATGAGCTTACATCGACAGTGCAAAAAACTTTTTCATCACCAGCAAACTTATATTCCTTTAAAACACTTTAAAAAGTCCATGAATCATTTAAAAAGAACTTAGTATCTTGGACTACCAGATTTAAAACACTGTCAAAAAATGCAGAAATATTTGCAGTCTTATTCCTGGGGGTCCTGGGGGCAGCCACGATAGGTCTAAAGGGAGGAGCAGCCATGAAAGGTCTAAAGGGGGGGTCTCACCTGATTTTTATGAATCTTGCATATACCAAAGATAATACCCAATTCAGGTTGGTCAACTGAACAATAGTCAAAAATGTCAAAAGACAAACAGCCCTGATGGAATAAATCCAACAAAGTCATGTCAATAAAAAGATAAATTTTTACACAAAGTCTTTAGTGACATTTTGTAACTCTTAACATCTGATAATAATTCAGTCATAGCTGTATTATATGCTGATTTATTCATAACAACCAAACCATTCCCTTTGTCAGCCTTCATATATCTAAGGTCAGAATATTTGCATAAATTCCTTGGAGCTTTAAACTCATCTTTATTTAAATTATAAAAAACTTTACTCATGATTTTTCAAAGGTTCAGTAATTATTTTATATATGTCATCCTCACATAATTTCCCAAACACATTTAGTGTGTTATTGAGAGGTGGGTTAAAAACACTGTATTTTTTTTCAAGCCTGTTTTGTCAACACATGCATTAAGACCATGACAAATAAACTTTAAGTTCAATTTCCTAAGATACTGCTTAAAATCCAATAACACATTGCTTAAAGAGGCTCTATTAGTTGATATAAACATAAAGCCTTTAGACAGTACCTTAATTTCAGTAGATCTAAAATGTCTGTCACTTAAGTTAAAAATATGCCACATTCCAGCTGATGGCCTCTCACGTTTTCATGGTTCTTGCCCCACTTGTTTTTCCTCCTCCTTGGGTGATGAAAAACTCAAGTTTGAGATCACTTCGTCATGATGGTCTTTTTCTACAAATAAAGAAGAATCACTGTTGTTAGAAGGACCAACACAAAGATGAAACCATTGGTTGAGGTGTACACACAGCAGCAGCACCATTACTAGTATTATCAGAGGCAAGGCCCATGACATCACCACCATTTGTAGAAAAAGAATCCAGTTGGTCTAAACGCCTTATCTATTTGGGTACAATATCCAAACGTTTTGCCATGCCATGTGATGCAGTCTGATTCAACCCTCCTTTAATAATGAATGACTGTGAATTAGAATAAGCTAAAATATCTCTGTGTAGCTTATTCTTTTTTCTATTCACAATACATTTCACATGCCTTTTCACTTAAAAATATTCTCATACAGATGCCTTATTAATTCAAAGGAGGGATGTTGTTTAACTTGTGATTCAATGCCACAAATTTCATCTCTTAAAACATTCATCTTGCCAGTATTAGATTGCATAACTAATTGAATCACTTCTATACCAACCTGATTATAAATAGAACAAATGCCACTGTATATAGGATCAGTATATAAAATACCATTGGGGAAAGTGTAGACTCAAAACCAATGGTACTATGTTACATTCATAACAGCTGGCTAAATAAAAGTTTTCTAATTCCAGTGATTTGTACTTCAATATTTTCCTCTCCAGTTGAAAAAATAAACTTCTACAGTCAGATATTCCAGCAGCCAAACTGGAAGGAACAGTGCTCACATTCAACTTAAAGCCAGAAAAGGATTTACCTCATTACTGTTAAGTAAATCCATAACCAGACCACAAGCCACATCTCCAACTTTTTCTTCAACTAAGGTGCTATCATCTAGGGAGGATCCATCTTCTCTTACAACCCGTTCACTTGTTACATGGAAACAGACTCTATTTAAAACATCAGTGGCTTTACCAACCACATGTTCCAGTGTCAAAGTCCTTAATTCCTCAGGATTAGTATAATGGCTTAAGTTAAGATTATGATCGATCTCAACCATTATGAATGCGAGCCAATTAGAGCAATAAAGCTACACAAAATTTGGCTCCGTGTACCTGGTGACTCAGAAATGAACAACTAAAGAACTAGAGCAACGGGGATACAACTCAAAGCAGCACAGAAATTCCATGCTCTATCAAAACCTGCCTATAAATGCCATCAAAACAGCAAAAACAGGTTTGCAAGAAATGTGCAGTTTCAATATCCCATAATGCACGTCTTATGGTCTGCAAGGCCATGGAATGTATCATCATGGAACTCATAAACAAACACATTGGTAACCACCAAACTCTGGACCTCACCCAGTTCAGGTTTGTGAAAGGCAGATCATGCCTCCTGAACCTGATCGACTTCAATGAAACAGTCACCAAAGCCGTAGATGAGGGCAAGGATTCGCACAGCCTATCTTGACCTTGCCAAGGCTTTCAACACCATCCCCCATTCTGGAATTATAGATAAACTCCCTAAACTGGGTATAAATCCTTACGTTACAAGATGGGTCGCCAACTGGCTCACTGACAGAACCCACACTGTAAAAGTTGCAGACTCCAAATCTGACTTCAAACCAGTGACAAGTGGAGTGCCACACGGTTCAGTCCTGGGTCCTCTCCTGTTTGGTATCTACTTTGATGTATGGGCTAACACAGAGGGCCTCTGGCTGACAAAGTTTACAGATGATTGAAAATTAGGTCCCATAGTCGAGTCCCCAAATGACATGGACATCCTATAGAAGGGTCTCACTGAGACAGATGTCTGGTGTCAGAGCCATGGCCTCAACCTCAATGCCAAAAAGTGCATTGTGATCCCCTTTGGAAAAAACTCTGTACCCATGAACTACCACATAGGCAGCAGTCCACTTAATGCTGAAGGTGTGATAAGAGATCTTGAGACTCGGGTGGACAGTTGTCTCTCCTTTGATAATCACATTACCACAGTAGTCAAGAAATACTTCTACATGGCACACCTCATCACAAAAGGGTTCTCATTCAGAAAAAAAGAGGTCATTGTTCCCCTCTACTCGGCTCTCATTGGACCCATTATAGTGTACAATGCCCCTTTTGGAATGTACCTCACAAGACATCTGCAACAGCTGGAAAGGCCTCAGAAGTACCTCACAACGAGGATTATGGGACTCAAACAGATGCCCTATGCTGACTGACTCAAAAAACTCCAGCTTTACTCCATAGCATATTGCCTACACTGAAGTGATCTCTGCCTAACATACAAAGCTATGTCAAATCCAGAGCTGTTGGACATGCTACACCTTAAGAAATCCCAATCCCTCCGAGATACATGCTCTAGGGACCTAAACTTTGTCTCCACAATAAAAAGAAGATGCTGGAGGGATAGATTCCTGTCCCAGAGATTTCCCATACTCTGGAACAAGCTACCTGTCTATGTCAAGCAGAGTTCCTCATTAGCACTCTTCAAGAAAAATCTTGATGAATGGATGGGAAATAGGCAATTCATTCTGGGGTCACTTCTGTAGCTCTGCTCGACAGGGGCACAGGAAAATAACTTTCTTGGGTGGCGAAAGCCAGGGAACCTTGCTGGCTAGGCTTACATAGGCCCTTGGGCTGATAGCCTAGTACCTACCTATGAACCTATAAACCTAATTGTCCGAACTAATTGAGACCTAGTTTGGATAATCAAACTGTTCAGATAATCAAACATACATTGAACTGGATAAAAAACTTCTAAAATCTTGTTTTTTCTGCATGCAGGGAATACATCCAGTGGACAATAAAGAATCTTTTTCACACACAAGTGGACTACAAACTCAAGTAACACACACAAGTGAATACGTGTAATGTTTACAAATTCAGACTTTATGATTTTTCCTACCCCAAAACATCCGAAGGCTGCATGCGGATAACTGACGTTTCAGATAATTGATGTTTGGATAATCAACTCTCTACTCTACACTTGTAAAAAGATACTTTTATTCTTTCATAAGGATTACTGGACACTTGTGACAAGCAGCGAGTGACTATAAAAGCCACAAAACCAAAAAACTTTCTTGTCTGACTAAAAATATCCAGATACACCAAACCACAAAACAGAATCAATAAAAATCTGGATACTACCACCAAAAGTATAAAAACATATGAAGGTTAAAAAATAACAAAGCTTTCAGACATACAAGTTCTTCCTCAGTGCTTAAGTGAATATTACAAGTGAAATCACACACACACACACACACACACACACACACACACACACACACACACACACACTCACACACACACACACACACACACACACACACATATATATATATATATATATATATATATATATATATACACATATACATATATATTTTTTAATAATCCAGCAGTTTATATAATTAATTAATCAATCAGTGAAATTTCAAATTCTTAAAAATACATATACTATGCATCTGAACCCAGACATATTCAATAACTTAAATAGATTCATTAGTTTAGTTCTCCATACTTTCCAGTTTAAGAACTGGTTTTATGCTACTGACTAGATTTGGACCAAGAGTGCAATCAGCTCTAAAGAAATGTTCTGTCTTTCAATTTGCAATTAGTTTTCCCTATATAAAATGAACTGCATTTTTCACAATTAACAAGGTATATAACAGTCTGTGTGTTGCACATTGCAGAAGTTTTAAATAAAAATACCTTTCCATCTATAGGATGAATAAAGTCATTTTCTTTATCTATATACTTGCAAAATCTACATTTATAACAAGGTTTTGTACCATGTTTGGTATCTACCGTCTTATTTTGTGTTTTAAGTTCATCTCCCTCTCATACACAAAACTCGGTCTAGTAGTCTAACACCTACATACTTAACTATTTTGTGAACCAAACATAATATCGGCCAGCTTTTCCTAATATATTTTGAATCTGTATAGTGCATCAATTATATTTCATAATTTATCCCATCTGTCTACTAGTCTTATTTTCTGTATTCTGTTACATCATAGTCCTAACATAAAAATATGGCTTGGCATAGTTCTCCCTTTCAGAGTTAACAAATTACATATTTCTTTCTAATAAACTTTCATTATATCCTCTTTCACAAAAATTATCAATCATTTCAAACTGTCCTGTCTATGTATTTAATCTACTAGCTCTTACTAGTTGATTTTTTACTCTCCCATTATAGATATATTTGAGATGAATACTAAATGAGTCTAGATATCTGGTACCTAGAACTTCTTTTTTAAATACTTCAACATCTAAACTACCATCACTAAAACACAGAGTAATATCTAAAAAATTAATTTGAAGGTGGGACTATGTCATGTCAAACTTCAAAAAGTCTGTAGACCTTTGCAAACTCTGTACAAATTCATTTAATGTCACCTCACTACATTCTCAGATAAAAAATATATCATCTACAAAGTGTCTATAGAAGGGCAAATGCATCCTATGAAGTGGATTAGAATCAAAGGCATATTTGTCTTTCCAAACTGATAGGACTATATTTGCATATGTGTTAGTGACAGGTGTACCCATCACTACACCTCGTTTCTGATTATATAAATCTTCATTAAATTGAAAAACATTGTTGTTCAACACTTCTTCTAACAGTAGGCAGATCAATTCAACTTTAGTACTCATTAATTCACTATACATACATATATGTTATCTAACAAATTGTACCCCAATATCATTAGGAATCCCAGTAAAAAGAGATTTAACATCTAATGTGACCAATATCCCATTATGTAGAGTATTGTTACTAGACCAGTTATAAAGACAACTCAGAAAATCACTTGCATCTTTTATTTATCTTTTACAGTACTTGAGGTATGGTTTCAATTGTACCCCCAAATATTTCGGAATTGCTACTGTAGTCCATTTTCTACCTGAGACTATTGGTCTCATTGGTGGATTTTCCTTATTTTTATGTATTTTAGGCAGACTGTATATAAATGAGATAACCGGATTGTCAACATACATATAGTTATACATTTCCATACTTATGCTGTTATCCAGCAACATATCATACAACAGCATTTTAATTCTAAATATGACACTCTTCACATTTGTTATATCAGCTATTTCAAAAGTCAATGAATCTGATAGAATATCATACATCGCTATATTTTACTGGTTTTGATTCATGTCTGCTGTCATTCCACCTTTATCCATTGGCTTAATTATAATATCTTTAAGTGTGCATAGTTAATATAATGCTTTCATTTCATAAGAGTTTAGACTGTAAAACGTATTATCAATTTTACTTTAAAAATACACATCATAAACCTGTTGCTCACAAATCTTATAAAAATCATTCACTGTTATTGTAGTCAAAGGTATGAATGTATTTGGCCTACAGTGGTGGTGATTTCATTACAGCTACAGAATTGGTTGAATATTACTGGATAGATTTATTTAGAGCTGATTGCACTGGTCCAAATCTAATCAATAGCATAAAACCAATTCTTAAAATGAAAAGAATGGAGATGTAAACTAATGAATCTGTTTAAGTTATTAAATACGTCCAGGTTCAGATGCATAGTATATGTATCATTAAGAATTTGAAATTTCACTAATTGATTAATGAATTGTGTAAACTGCTGGCTTATTAAATGAAGTATATATATATATATATATATATATATATATATATATATATATATATATATATATATATATATATATATATATATATATATATATATATATATATATATATATATATATGTATATACACACACACACACATATATATATGTATATATATATATATATATATATATATATATATATATATATATATATATATATATATATATATATATATATATATATATATATAAACAAATGTAAATAAATAAAAATATGTGTGTGTGTGTGTGTGTGTGTGTGTATTCACGTGTTTTAATTTGTAATATTCACTTGAGGAAGAACTTGTATGTTTAAATGCATCGTTATTTTTATTAAACCTTCATACATTTTTATACTTTTGGCAGTAGTATCCAGATTTTTTATTGATTTGACTACAGAAGCCAGCAGGTGTGCCTGGTGTATGGTTCACAAGACATGTTCTGGGATTGTGAGCCTGTTAACATGATCTGGAACATCCCAACTGTAATTTTCTAACTCATCTTAAAAAATCCAATGCCCTGACAGAAGGTTGTGTGGTTTACCTAATTAAAGCTAGGGGATGCCTTTTCGTGTGAGTCAGAAAAGAAAGAAGAAGAGTCTGAATGATATATGAATGCTCGTCAGAACAGGAAAAGTACGCATATCTCTGTATAACACACTGAAGATGACAGAACATATAACTTGTTCTGAGAAAATATTATTTTTGATTTTCATGTAAAAAGAAATGAGAATGCATTCTCATAGATATCTTAAGAAATATGGATCACAGCCTTCTGAATGGATTAGTTTTTATAGATCTTATGAAGGCCTTTAACTTATTTAATTATAACATCCTGTTCAACTCACCTTTTTTTGATGTCGGTAATCACTAGGTAGTTAAAGCAGGGATAAGCACAAAAGTCCTGCCGAGGTTCAAAGACTTTCTAAGTATCAGAAAGTTTAAAATACAAATGAGATCTTCCATACCTCCATCATCTTCTTATAACAAAAGTGCACTCAGAGGTCATTATTATTACTGTTTTTATTATTTTTATAAACAAACTCCCAGCAGATCTCCCACAACCTGGTATTATCATGTGTGTAGACAATACAGTTTTATACACGTCTAGTTCTTCTCACTCAACCATCAAAAACATAACTGGATGGATATATTTCACATCTTCCCAATGTTTAGACCAAAACAAAGTTATCTGGAAATACCATGAAAGCTAAAGCTATTTTCTTGGGACACGACAAAAGATTTAACTGGTCCCACAAAACTGACTTCATTATCTTCGGATATTCTAAGACTAGAATCTCAATTTCCAATTCCATGCCAGTACAACCAAAGCTCATCTTTTGGGCTCAAAAAATCCTACTTTTTCTTCTCAATAGACATAAGAATGATCATAGGTAAAAGGATCATATCCCTCAGCTACAGTACAATCTGCCCATTGTAGCAACAGTATCTAAAACAGCCTATCATCTTTACAAAGTATCACAAACAGTATTTACTGATTTATCACCTTGGCTCCACAAACAGAGCATGACTGCCCATTCCTATCTAACAATAAAGCAGAGGTGTACCTTATTATTAACATACCCAACTTTTAAATTATTGAACAATGTCACTGTCCCTTTCCTGCCAGCAAATTAACAAAAGTGATACTCACTTACAATCATCAATCCCAAACAATCTACATACCCTTTTAGTAACTCCTCAAAATAATCTATACGGGTGTATATCAGACGTCCGAATGTTCACAAGTCCGAATGCCGAAACTTTGAACTGGGAAGTTTGAAGTCTGAAAATAACAAAGCAGCGGAACATCAAATTCTTTCCCAGGGAAAGAATTTGGTGGGCCGGTTACGCAACTTTGCTATTTCCTCCACTGTGGTGTGATCTCGGCATTGGTATATTTAAGTAGGGGGTGTGGGGGTGAAGCTCCCCCACATTAGAAACAGTATTTAGTGTTCGTGTGTTTCCGCGTTTTGTACCAGAACAGCGATTTTTTTTCCCCTGGGAAAAAAAATTGCTGTTCTGAGAGTTTGGAGTATTCATTTTTTGAACTTTTGGGTTTGATATTTACATAGTCAAAGTTTTGACATTTCAACTATATGATATAGACCCATCTATACAGCACAGGCTAGAGTTTCTCTACACTGCACTCCCATATATGGGAGTCATTACAAGCAAAGCTGAAATATGTATCACTTCCTTCAAAGGTTTTAAGATCAACCCAAAATATATATATATTTAAAGAACCAATTTATGAATGGTCTGAAAGTGAAATTGTCATTTAAAATACAGCTACAAATACTATTTCTTCTAAGCTCTCTAAAATATGTAGATTTACATAGCTTAAATCCACTTTAGACCACTTGAGATTTCATCACAAAAAATTCAGACAGTGACAACAAGCTACTCAGCTATAAACTGTATTTAGTGTTCGTGTGTTTCCGCGTTTTGTACCAGAACAGTGATTTTTTTCCCTGGGAAAAAAAATCATTGTTCTGAGTGTTTGGAGTATTCATTTTTCAACTTTTGGGTTCTATATTTACATAGTCGAAGTTTTGACATTTCGACTATGTGATATAGACCCATCTATACAGCACAGGCTATAGTTTCTCTACACTGCACTCCCATATATGGGAGTCATTACCAGCAAAACTGAAATATCTATCACTTCCTTCAAAGGTTTTAAGATCAACTCAAAAATATATATATTTAAAGAACCAATTTATGAATGGTCTGGAAGTGGAATTGTCATTTAAAATACAGCTACAAATACTATTTCTTCTAAGCTCTCTAAAATCTGTAGATTTATATAGCTTAAATCCACTTTAGACCACTTGAGACTTCATCACAAAAAATTCAGACAGTGACAACAAGCTACTCAGCTATAAAACACACTTAATGCTGCTAGTCTAAGCTTCTAGATCTCAATGTTGAATTTGATCCAACTACAGTGGCTGCTTTAGATCAGGTCATTTAAGCTAGGGCATTTTAAAACTAACAAAAATCATTGTTTTTTTCATGAAGTGTGTAGGATTTTTACTTCTGATCCTGTAGAGATATATTCTGTACTTGCACCCTGTAGTTCATCCTGAGCAGAAGTCATATAACCCTCCAAATGGAAACTGGATTTAAGGTAAAATGTCAGATTGCCAATTGCTGCATTTGGCTCCTATGTATAAAAAGGCAACATTCCACTTCATTACAAAACTCTCAGAAAATTACTATGGGATGCTCATTTACAATTTTTTAAACTGATATTCTAGCTTTAGGAAACCATCTCAGATCATTCTTAAATTTGGCTGTACCACTTTGACTACTACAAACCTCATAGTTTGTACCAAGCCATATAACAATTAAAAAATCTTTTGTCGGAACACACATGTATGTTTTTTAGAGGGAGGCACAGTGATGCAGCAGATACCATTGTCACTTAACAGCAAGAGGATCCTCTGTTCAATTCTCACCTGACATACCTTCTGTGCAGAGTCTGTATGTCCTCCCTGTGTTCACATGGGTTTCATCTGGGTGTTTCACATTCCAAAAACATGCAGTAGGTGGATTAAACACTTTAATTAGCTATACATGTGAGTGAGCATAAGAGTGTGTGTTGCAGATGAACTACCACATCAGGGCTAGCCAACCAGTGGTGTAAACCTTGGCTCTAGATGATTGTCACTGTTGAAGTGATACCCCAACCCCATGTGCAAAATGGGAAAAAGGGGTTGTGGATGGATGGATAGATGGATGGATGGATGGATGGATAGATGGATGGATGGATGGACATATACAGTTTTTAATTCTAGTGAAATTATAACTTAGAAAATATATATTCTTGTCCATAGCTACTTCAAACTATAAGATTTAAGCCAAGACATACTGCAAAGACAATCTTTGCCTGGATAAATCTGTATGACATTTACTTTTGCATTAATAATAACTCAAAATAGATATATTCTTGACCAGTGCTGTATTCTGCATCCAAAGATGAAGCTGCTGTAAATCAGAAGAGAATATGCATGTTGAAGATGAACTAGTAAGAGACATTATATGTGATATGGTTTCACTGAGATGCTTTAATTTAAACTGACTCTGGTTACAGGATCACATGATTGACTATACCCAGTAGCATTAGCACCTTTGAAGAAACATGAACTATATGCCATTTTCTTTATTTTGCAAACAAACCATATACCATACTTATTTTTATTTATTTATGCATAGTTGACTTGGTTAGTCCCACTATACTCATGACATATGTTCAGATGAGACCTGAGGAAATCTGGCAAGTATATCAAAATATTTCAAGAAAATAATATGGCAAACTAAGATAAAGCTACAACAAATAAACAAACTAGCAACAGACAATTAAGAATAAATGCTGTGTAACATGTAGGAAGGTCTGATATAAACTTTAATTACATAATTTAACTAATTATAAAACACAAATGTATTTTCTCACAGATTTATAGGTTCATACTAGGCTAACGACCACCAGGGTCTTTGCAAGCCTAGCCATGTGGCCCAACTCAGGTTTGTCCCAGAGTTCCTTAGACACCTATATGGTATAGTATACTAGTAAGAAAATAGCTAAGGGTTGTGAATGGATGGTATGTTAGATGAAGATTAACTTACTTTACCTCTTTCCATCAGAGACATGGAGGCATGGCTGAGGGGTGAATTTACAAGGTTCCCATCTAGTGATCAAGGTTTCTTTTGAACAGTGTCAGGGATCAACTCTGATTCACATAGATGGGGAGCTTATTCCATAGTGCGGGGATCTTTGAGATATATATTGGTCCCTCCAGTAGTTTCTATTTATATTGCAGACAAAGCTTAAGTCCTTGGATCTAGTGTTTCTGGTGTTATTTTAATTGAGGAAGTGCAAGAATACCTTATATGCTAGGCATAGATTGCATCTCAGTGACCTGTAAGAGATTGAGTACAGAGATAGGACCTTAAGGACAGGGTATTCATGCCCTGGATTCTCCTGGTTATAAACCTTTGTGGGAGTTCCAGCTGTTGCAAATACCTGGCTAGATGCATGCCAAAGGGGAAATTTTACTGAATGATGGATCTGATAAGGGCTGAGTAGAGTGGTACTATTACTTCTTTGGACCTGGATGACATACCCTTGCTTATGAGTTGGGTGACATAGAATGATGCTTGTTGCTGGAGGTGGTCTCATCAATCCTGACTTCTTTGTCCTATCTGTGATCCAGCTGTCAATCCAGTGAGTTATGTAGGGATTTATGTCTAGTTCTGAGAGGATGTCAACAATACCTGCATGGTGTATTGTATCAAACTCCTTGGCCAGGTCAAGGTAGATGGTATGCACCATTTTCCCATTATCCATAGCCATGGTGATCCTCTCAAAAAAGTCTACCAGGTTAACTTGACAAGACCTTCCTTTAACAAAGCCAAACTGGGATGGGTCCAGTGTCTGTAGAATGCCGATGCCCTTTTTAATCATTTCCATGATAATTCATTCCATGGCTTTGCATATTAGACTTGTCAGACTGATGGGCCAATAGTTCCCGGAGTCAGATAATGGTCCACCCTTATGAAGAGTGATAGCATTTGTGGGCCTCCATTCATCTGGCACATAGGCTGGTCGAGGTTGTAGATGAAGATTCCCTCAAGTGGTCCTGCTAGGTCATGTTTTAGGCTATTTAGGAGGCAACCAGGGATATTGTTGAGGCCCACTGAAGCAGTCTTTTTGGCCTTAGTGAGCACTTCCAGAATCTGCTCCCTATTGATAGCTGGGGGAGATATGCTGGAAGGGATTTCACATGGGGCAGGGGGAGTGGGGGGTGAAATTAGAGCAAAATGTATCAGAAAGTAGATTTCCAATATCATTCTGGTCAGTGAAGGTTGTGCCATTTACCACCAGTTCTGCACACTGTTAAGTACTACCCGTACGGTTCCTGACATAGCTGAAGAAGCTCAAAAAAGCTTCATCAGGTGAAATACTAATATATCAGTAATTTGTCAGTTGAATTACTAATATATTACAACCTCTCTCCCCAGTAAATATTTATAATTTGTAATGCAGATTTTTTTTTAAATTTATTTAAAAGTAAATTTTAAAAATGCATTTAAAAATAAATACTAATAACACATTCAAATTAAAACAGCACATCGTATGACACCAATGTTCCATGTTTTAGATCTATTTATTTCAAAACTGGTTTTATAGCTTCATAGGTTGGTACTAGGCTATCAGCCCTAGGGCCTATACAAGCCTAGCCATAACAATTCCTTGGCTATTTCTTCCCACACTATTTACTTCCCTGGACCCCTGTCTAGCAGGGCGACTGACGTGATCCCTGGGGTGAATTTCCTTTCTCCCATCCAATCATCAAGGTTCCTTTTGAAGAAAGCCAAAGAGGCACTCTGCTTGACATGTATGGGCAATCTATTCCAGAGTCTGGGGAGTCTCTGGGTCAGGAACCTATCCCTCCAGCATGTTTTGTTTATTGTGATGACAAGGTTTAGCTCCCTGGAGCATGTTACTCTGAGGGATTGGGATTTCTTTAAGTGTAGCATGTCCAACAGCTCTGGGTTTGACATGGCCTTGTATATTAAGCAGAGATCACCTCTGAGTAGACGATATGCAACAGAGTATAGCTGGAGTTTTTTAAGGTGGTCAGTGTAGGGCATCTGCTTTAGGCCTGTGATTCATTTAGTAAGGTATTTCTGTGGCCTTTCCAGTTGTTGCAGATGTTTTGAGAGGTACATACCAAACAGGGCGCTGTATTCTATAATGGGTCTAATGAGGGATGAGTACAGTGGGACAATGACCTTTTTTTGGATGAAAAGACCTTAGTGATGAGGTGTGTCACATAGAAGGATTTCCTGACTTTTGTGGCGATGTGGTTATCGAAGGCGAGACCACTGTCCACCTGTGTCCCTAAGTCTCTTATCACACTTTCGGTGTTTAGTGTACTGCCACCTATATGGTAATTCACGGGTACATGTTTTATCCCAAAGGGGATAACTATACATTTCTTGGCATTGAGCTTGAGCCCATGGCTCTGGCACCAAGCATCTGTTTCTGTAAGGCGCTTTTGTAGAGTATCCACATCATTTGGGGATTCAATAATGGCTCCCAGTTTGCAGTCATCTGCGAACTTTGTTAGCCAGAGTCCCTTAGTGTTGGCCTTACCCTTGTCCATGGCTCTGGGACTGATTCGAAGCAGTCAATCAGGTTCAGGAGACAAGATCGGCTCTTCACGAACCCAAACTGGGTGGGGTCTAGTGTTCGAAGGTTGCCAATGTCTTTGTTTATAAGTTCCATGATAATACGCTCCATGGCCTTGCAGATCAGGCTCATCAGACTGATAGGACGGTAGTTTCCAGGATCCAAGGTGGATCCCCTTTTGTGGAGTGGGATAACTGTAGCTCTGCACCACTCAGTGGGCACGAAACCTGAGGTGAGGCTATGATTAAACATGACACTTAGGTGAGGTGTCAGTTCATATTGTAGTTCATGCAGTACACAGCCTGAGATGTCATCTGGTCCCATGGAGGCTGTATTCTAAGCTTTGGAGAGTGCATTTCTTACCTGTGTGGCCGTTATTACCAGAATTTGGCAATCTTCCAGTATTGAGATGGGCCATTTAGGGGGTGAGAGGGGGGTTAAGTTGGCACTGAATCGATCTACCAGGATACTGGCGATATCCTTGGGATCAGTATATTTAATGCCATTCTGTTTTAGCTCAGAGCAGATTTTCGTAACTAGCTTTGGAGGATTTTATGAGGGATCTCAGTTTCTTACTGAGGCTGGTTAAGGGGGTTTTTTGCATCCTGGGATTTTCCTCTTTTCTGCAACAGTTCTTCCTTTTGTTGTAAAGTTTGTTTATGGCAGGGGACCACCAGATTGGCTTCCTTTTTTTGGATGAGAGCATCTTGGTTCTATTTGGGATTCATGCATGAGTGGATGTGCTCATACAGTGCCTTAGTGTAGAATTCAGCAGTTGAACTTTCAGTTCCCGTCTGCATGGGTGTCATGAAGTTTGTCACTTCTGACTTGAGTAGCATGAAGTTGGCTTTGGAGTATTTTTTATGGAGGTTTCCTTACTGGGGGGTAAGGGTGGGATGTGGATGTTAAGGGTGATTAGCTTATGGTCAGACCTGACTAATGAGGGGGTGACCATAGGTGTGGAGCATCGATTTGCCATGTTGGTAATGACCAGGTCTAGAATATTGGAGCCCCTGTGGGACTACGGATTAGTTGATCCAGGGCATTGGAATTTATGAATTCCAAGAACCGTTGGGCAAAGGTGTTGGTACACGAGTAGTTTTCCCAGTTAATGGCAGGGTAGTTAAAATCACACAGTATTAGGGTGTTTGGTTCTATCTTAATATTTTCCAGGATGTTTAGAAAGGTGTAGTGAGAATCTTGGGGCATGGTGGGGGATCTGTAGCAAGCTACAATTTGGATTGCAGTCTTACCTAGTGTTAGTTGCATCTGGATAATTTCAGACGCATTGTGTTGGGCAACTAGCCTGGTGGTGTGAATATCCTTGGTGAATATTGACACTCCTCCACCTTTAGTGTTTCGGTCCTGGTTTGGTGGCAGAAAATTGTGGTAAGAGTTGTAGCCTGGTATTGCAGGGGTGCTCTCTGGAGCCTTGAACCAGGTCTCAGTTACTGCACAGATATCGATGTTCTCCATTTTTAGGAGTGCCTCGAGTGAGTGCATTTTGAGGTTTAGACTTCTAGCATTGAGTAGCATTACCTTCAGATTTTGCATGTTTGTACCTGTTATGGTGGTGGTTTTGTCCTTTGAACTTTCCCTAAAAAAGGCACTATAGGGATGGCAAGAGCCTTAGCCAGTAACCTGAATCCCAGGGACGACAGGTGCAGACCATCTCTGGCAAAGCATCATGGTCTGTCGATCATGTCGTCCCAGGCAGACAGATACTGGATCCCCTTTGAATGACACCAGAAGCTTAGCCAATTGTTGAAATCAATCATGTTGTCCTTATATTGTGGTATCATTCGGGGTGAAGGCAAGATGCTACTCAGGGCTAGGATCATACCTGCCTGGGCCATATGATCCGAGAGCTCTTCCATGTCTCTTTTCATGTAGTCCAGGGAGGTACGTCTCAACTCATTCACTCCAACATGGACAATGACAGAGTCATATTTGTACTTGTCGTGGAGTGACTTGAATGCATGCATTATGTGGCGGATCCTGGCACCCGACAGGCAGCTGACTGTAATTTTCTCCTTGTTCAACCTGGTGAGTGGGACATCAGTGTGCCGGACTATAGAGTCACCTATGACTAAAGTGTTAGGTACATTGTCTTGCCTTAGGGGCTGTTGCTGGGTAGCACACTGGTGTTGTGAGCTATGTGACACTTTGGTTGTGACTGGTGTTTGTTTGCATTTCAGCTTCAGAGGTCCTTCTTGCTTGGGCAGGTTATAGTTAAGGGCCTCTGCATATGTGGATTTAGTGTTGCTTCATTTAAGCCAGGTGAATGAACAGCATTTAATTCTAAAATGCATTTCTGTCCAATGACCTCAGTATGATTAATCATGTCTCCCCCTTGTACATTAGGATAAATTCATTCCAAGACTAAAAACTTAAATTTATGATTTGTATCTCAAAAAGCTTTGATTATATCAAAACATTTCTCCTATTATGATTTTTTCCTTTAATTTCTTTAATTTTAAGTTTACAAATTTATTTACATCTTTACGATACATAAAAGAAAGAATGTTTGTAGACGTGAACAAGATTAATTGTCATGGGATTTCTTATATCCAACTTAGATACCACCAACTCAGTCAAATGGTACCCAAGTTTAATAGCTTATCTAGAGGACAGTTCCCCAAAAATGCAGCACACTGCTTATGCTATACTGTAGTGCCAGTCTGGAAAATAATTCCAAGTACCATTCTAAAAATAGAACCACATTCTCTTAATATTCCAGCATTTAATATGGGTGTGCTATCACTGAGCCATTGATTGAAATTGCTAACAATTTATGTGCAATAATTCAAAATGCTATATTCTGTTATTGTACTATGCAAGTTATGTACAACAGGGAATTTGTTTCATAGAAAAAAACAACACAGCTGATTTATTTCATGAGTAATACTTTCATTTATGGACAGTAAATTGTCCTGAGTGTTTTTATCAGTCTTGAAAGTATAAACTATTTATAGCTCTAAAAACAAATGTCACAATCAGCAGTTTTTCCATCACAGGATGATTTTCTCCAGGATGAAAATCAAATATACAGGTAGACACTAGCTGAAAATTATAGTTAGTAGGTTGACAATACCTCAATCACTTTCCCACATTCTAGTTTGAACAACTCTTTCATCTGCTGAGAAAAGGAAGCACTGTATCTCTTGACCTAGCTAGTTTAGACAAATGCTTTAGATTCCCTATATGTTTGTTTATCTGGTCTTTCAGTGAAAAAGATATTGGTAATTATGTTGAACTAATCCTGTGCATTGAATTTTAGTCTTAATTGTAAAATAATATTGACTCATTCTCACTATCTGCCTTTAAAACTGAATGATGTGTTGATGTTTTGTCAAATTAAAATGTCTGCTTATGATCTACTATCAAATTACATCAGGTGCTATTTGACAAAATCATGAGGGTGACTTGGCTCTGAGATGTTAATCTGTCCATAGCTGAGGTAGGGATAAACCTGTTGATTACAGTAATACTTTGCAGTACACAAGAATAGTTAAGCCAAAAGTTGTCTTAACTATTCACTTTTCTGTGAATGTTTCTCACTATCTGTACTATGTAGTCATTTTGTTTGCACTTTCTGTAGTTTTACCTTGTGCATTCCTCCTCAAACACCAGCTTGGATGTCACTCTTCAGATTACACACAGCAAATCTAAAATTCTGCATAAGAAGACAGTATCAAAAACATTACTAGAGAATTTAAAAAATATACTAGGGCAGTAAAGCAATGCATTAATGTAAGTTAGCTACTGAAGCTAAGGATAATTATAGATCCTTCTTCTGCTGTATTAGGAAACTAAGGAATAATACCCAGTAATGCGCAGAACTCATTCTAAATGGCACGACCCACCGCAGCTCAATATCCATCACCAATATACTAGCTCATAAAGTCAGTGCAAACTTTACCCCTTTAATATCTCTCTAATCATAGAATCCCTTATACCCCCTACTATCATAAAGTGACATATTTACAAAGTGCTATCAAAGATCAAAATTATTTTTCATTTGGAAGTTTGGGTGCTCTAGTTACTACAAGTGTATTTGAAATCTTTCAAAATAATGAAATTCTTGTTAATAGTTCTTCCAGTAGTATTGGGAATCTAGCATTAGCATCAGGGGGTATTCAGGTTGCTGTACAACAGGCTATTTGTTGCTGGCTTATATTTTCTTGTTTAGGGTGATTTAGAGTTTGTGTGTGTGTGTGTGTGTGTGTGTGTGTGCGTGTGTGTGCGTGTGTGTGCGTGTGTGTGTGCGTGTGTGTGTCTATGTGTGTGTGTCTTTGTGAATCTGCCTGAAGTTAATATAATCCTTGACAAATATTGAGACATGGTCACAGTTACCATCAGGACTAAAGGCATGGTAAGTGCAAAACCCAGGCATAGAGGGAGTACTATTTTACATCTAAACCAAGTTTTGGTAATTTTATGCAAATATTGATGAATTCCAAATGCAGGAGGGGGGGGTCACAAGACTCAGCAATCTGTTGTAGATCGAGTTAGTTTTTTATTATGTTGGAATGTCCATTAAACTAATTCTGCCTAAAAAGTGCACTTGTGGGACAGCAAAGGTTTTAGCCAGTATGCAGAAGCCTTGCAATGGGAAAGCAAGTCTGACTATCAGTCATCCCATCCTAACCTGACACATAGAGGATCCTTCTAGAATGACACCAATTATTTAGCTAATTTCTGAAGTCAATTATTTTTCCCTGTACCTAGGCATTCTTCTTAGAGAAGCAAGGATTCCACTCAGGACCAACGTCTTACCTACATTTGTCACATGCATAGCAAGTTCTGACATGTCTCTCTTCCCCTCCCCCCTCTCTCTCTATCTCTCTCCATGTCCCTCAGGGTTTTACATTCCAGGTCATTCACTCCCATATGGACCACCACCATGTTGTAGTCATATTTTCCCAGAAAAAAAGTCTTTAGGGCCGTTGTAATTTAAGAGATCCTGACACCCAAAAGACAACTGATAGTAACCTTGTCCTTGCCTACTCTTGACAGTACAGAATTTGTATGCCTAACAACCAAGTCAGCAAACATTAAGGCATTCTTGTTAGTAGAGTGGTTAGGAGTAATAAACTGGAAGTAATCTGACTTTTGGTGATTTACTGCTGTAGACATTGATGAGGACATGATGTGGTCTATAACACATGTGTGTGTGTGTGTGTGTGTGTGTGTGTGTGTGTGTGTGTGTGTGTGTGTGTGTGTGTGTGTGTGTGTGTGTGTGTGCGTGTGTGTGTGTGTGTGTGTGTGTGAGGGATATGCTCACCATGCATGACTTTATGTGAGAGGCATGTCTCCAAATTATTTGCACCTCTCACAGACAGTCATTTGTTCATTATCCAGCAAAATATATTTCTTACACTGCCTGAGTGTGTCAAGTGCCAAGAGGCTGGCAACAAAAGGGAAGGAAGTTGACTGGCCTTCCATATATCCAGTACTGTGAGGAATTAGTTGGTGATCAGCACAGATATGGAAATGTGAATAAGCATATAATTAGGTCATGGTGAACTGAACAGGCTCTACAATGTCTACGGAGGTAAGTTGATTTGTGGAGAAGTACACCACATAAATTTATTTGTACTTAGTAACTGGACTACAGAAAAAAAACTGGAGACCTTGAGAACTAGAGACAGATTTCTGTCACTTTAGTAAAAGCAGTTGTCCAGGTCGCAACACTGATCCATACAAATACATTGCATTTATTAGCAAATAGAGTGGCGACCCTCATAAAATCCTCCAAAGCTAGTTACTAAAATAAAATTGCCAAATATTCCAAAGACAACCACAAGGCATTCTATAACTATGTCAAGAATCTAAATGGCAATGCTCAGATCTGCTCTGAGCTAAAACAGAATGGTATTAAATATACTGATCCCAAGGATATTGCCAATATCCTGGCAAATCGATTCAGTGCCAGCTTCACCCCCCTCTCACCCCCTAAACAGCCCATCTCAATACCAGAAGATTGCCAAATTCTGGTAATAACGGCCACACAGGTAAAACATGCACTCTCCAAAGCTAAGAATACAGCATCCATGGGACTAGATGACATCCCGGGCTGTGTACTACATGAACTACAATATGAACTGGCACCTCACCTAAGTGTCATGTTTAATCATAGCCTCACCTCAGGCTTTGTACCGACTGAGTGGCGCACAGCTACAGTCATCCCACTCCACAAGGGGGATCCACCTTGGATCCCAGAAACTACCGTCCCATCAATCTAAACAAGATTATAGATGTGCATCAAGTTAGGACTGACTGCTCTAAAATACAGGGAAGTAAACAAAATAAAGGAGAAGCCCCTGCAGACTATTTGAGTCACCTTAAAACAGTATTTGCTAGATATTCAGGAATACCAGACCCAGAAGAGCAAGCTAAGCCAGATATTGCAGCAGCCTTTTTGCAGGGTCTGCAAGCCCCTGTACAAAATCAAATAAAGCAGGTACTTATAGACTGGCAAGGGAAGGACTTAGAGTCTTTATTAAGTGCTGCAAATCACTGTACAGAGTATCAGAAAAAACAAAGGAAGGATACCGAGGATAAGCTGTTAACTTTACAAATCAGGCAGCTGGAAAACCCAAGGCGTAGAGGTAAAAGCAGTGGAAGAGGTAGAGGAATTGCTAAAGGATTTAGCAAAAGTGCTGGTCGAGGGGAACAAGGTGCAGCTGGTTGGCAACAATGAGCTGGCAGTGCCCTTCCAGCTTCTTCTAATACATCTTGCTTTAATTGTGGAGAAGCAGGACAATGGAGAAGGGAGTGCCCACACAGGCAAATGCAAAGAGTCCAAGACAATTGGACTGAGTGGCAACCAAATTATAATAATGCAGTGTTTCCACCACCACCTCCTCAGATTGGAAGGAGTCAAGAAGCTCCATACTGGCTAGGTCAAAAAAATAATACAGAAGTGATTCTTAACCCTCTATTGCCAATAGATCAAAATGGGCCCTAAGTTAAGATGAAAGTAAATTCAAAGAAAACCCCATTTCTGGTGGACACTGGAGCTACTAGGTCAGTGCTAATAATTATTCCAGATAGTCAATTACAGTATCAGAAAAGAAAGTAAAGCCAGTTGGAGTAACAAATACTATGGTTACTTATCCGGTTTCAGAACCCATCCCCATTTCTTTAGGTCCGATTGAAGAAAAGCATTTTTTTCTCCTGAGTATTATTGCACCAGTAAACCTACTAGGAAGAGATTTGTTATGTAAGCTGGGTTGTACTATTTATTGTACCCCAGAAGGGGTGTGTTCCAACAGAACTGGAGGAGGAAGTATTGGCAGTTTTAGCAGAAGTTGAGGAACAGCCTGCTGGAAGCATATAGACAGATGAGGAGTTACTACAGCAGATACCTGCCAACTTGTGGGCTAAGCATGCAGATGAAGTAGGTATACTGAAATAAGCAGAACCAGTAAAAATAAAATTAAATCCATCAAAACCTCTCCCCAGAGTTCCACAATATCCACTAAAGCCAGAAGCAGAGCAGGGAATCAAACCTGTAATTCAGTCTCTAATACATCAAGGAATAATAATACTAGCTAAAAGCCCTTGTAATACTCCTATTTTTCCAGCGAAAAGGCCAGGAAAGGATACTTATAGATTTGTACAAGATGTAAGGGCTGCAAATAATGCAGTACTACCTACTTTTCCTGTTGTTCCAAATCCAACAACAATACTGTGTTGCATACCACCTACAGCTAGTTACCTTTCTGTGATAGATTTATGTTCAGCATTCTTTTCTATACCTATTCACCCTGACAGTCAGTTTCTGTTTGCTTTCACTTATCAGGGACAGCAATATACATGAACATGGTTGCCACAAGGATATACTGAATCTCCTTCATTATTTTCTCAAATTCTAAAAAAGATTTGGAGACTGTGACATTTCTGGGTGTTTCTCTGTTAGTACAATACATGGATGATTTTTTTTTTCCATAATAAATTTTTATTGATATATATTTTCCAAATACAATAAAATCGCACACATAATTCACTACTATTACTATCAAAACTATATACAATATCTACATGAAATGCTTCCATATAAAAAACGTCATTATTCCAAAAAAGAAAGCACCAGGGAAGAAAAAATAAAGCCGAAACATTTGTAGAAGTACTTTGCGTCCATACATATCATACATGTTTTCAAAACATTGTTTCCTCCACATATACATCCAAACTTTAATATATTCCTAATAACAGTATTATGCTAATATAATATTAAAAACCTTTTCCCATATTTTCAGGTTATTAATATTTTTGTTACTTTGCTTCAGGAGTAATTTATGTGCTAATATATGCTTTATAGCCACAAGCTTAAAATTATCCCATGATGCCTTATCTGGTTCTAACCAATTTGTAGCTATATATAACTTCATCAGCAAAAAAATATTCATACATATTATAGTTTGTGATCTAGAGAGCTCTCTTGGAGGAACATGTAGAATCATAAATTCCCATGATAACGTTGAACTTTGATAACCCATTTTTTGTAGTTGTGTTCTAAGAGAGTTCCAAAGTTTATATATATATACTTGCAGCTCCAGAACATACGAAGAAGATCTGCCATTTGATTTGTGCAATATGGACAAGTTGGAGAATTCCTAGGATTAAATTTATGTAACCTAAGACGAGTATAATAAGCATTATTCCAAATCATCAACTGCATATACATCAATTTTTGAAAAGAGACCGATTTTATTGTTAAATCAATTGCTTTTAATACCTGATTATCTGCTACTGTCATTTTGTTTACCCAATACCCTGACAACAGAATTTTATCCTGGAATTTTAAATCTTTAATTAATTTATTTGTTGTTGTTAAAAATTTGACCTCCTGTTGGAGAGCCTGCCACAATTCAGAGCATTTATCCACAATTCCGACTACCGGTTTAAAGTTTTCAAAATGACTCAGAGCAAGTTCTCTGATTTGTCTCATGATAACCATATAACTCTTAGGAAGATTCAATTCCTGTCTAACTTGCGAAGCCGATAAATTAAATTTATTAAAAACATCAATCAGAGTCAAATTAACTATTAATGGGAATTTACTAAGATCAATCATCTGATTATTTAGTTTAAAATTGGGATTCCTATGGAAAGGTTGAAAAACCATCATATATTGCAACAAGTCTACTGATTGGAATAAATTTTGCAAAGATAACACATATGTTTTTAAGTGGTCCATAATCCCATACTTTATCAAACTACTTTTATCCAGAAAGGGTAAAGCTTTAGGATTTATATTCCGATCTAGAATATGCTTGTAATTCAAGACCACCCAAGTTGGTATCCACTTTGTACTAGTTACCTCATAATTAGCAATTCTTAAACACCTGTTGGCGTTCACAATTAAATAGTATACTTCAAAATTCGGTAACTCAAGTCCTCCTCTGCTCTTCGGGGTCATTCATTTCTCATACGATATTCTAGTTTTCTTTGGCTCCCAAATAAATTTAGCTAGATCTTTATGAATTTGTTTAAAAACTGTCTTCGAAACTGATACTTGAGCAGACCTAAAGATATACAACATTCGTGGTAATATATTCATTTTCACTATTGATACTTTTGCCAATACCGGTAGTCTTAAATTCCTCCATCTGCCACAATCAGCTACTATTTGTTCCCATACTCATTTAATATTATTACTATAAAAATCCTTATTATCCATAGAGAAGCTAATACCCAGATATTTGATATTTTCTTTACATGATATCTTCCCCACCAGGGACATTAATGAAAAAGGTTTAGGGGTTCTTAATGGGAAAATACTAGTTTTCTCCAAATTAATTTTGTAATTAGAGACTTCTGAAAATTCATTTATAACATTTAATATCTTTTCACTATCAGAAATTGGGGTTGTACAATAAATAATAAGATCATCAGCAAATGCCGACATTAATAATTTATTCTTATTAAGTACTGGTGCATTATGATACAAATTTTGCTTAATATATAAAAATAGAGGTTCTAAATAAAGGTTAAACAATAAGGGGAGCAAAGGGCAACCCTGCCGTGTACCATTTTTAATCTGTATTCTTTTAGAATAACTCCTATTAATATATAACATAGTATATGGATTACTATATAATATTTGTAGTATCTGAATAAATTCCTGTGGCATATTGAAATAAGGTAACACATCAAACAAAAAGTTTATATCCACGCTATCAAATGCTTTCTGAGCATCTATTATAAGGGCATAAATATTAGAGTTGTTTTGTTTAGCATACATCATCATATTATGTGGTGTAAGTGTGTTATCACTAGTTTGTCTAGTTACGTAGATGATTTTTGATAGCATCAAACTCCTTTCAGCAATGTCAGCAGGATACCTTGCATCTTCTGACTATCCTTGTAGAAAAGGAACACAGAGTGTCTAGAGAGAAACTACAATTGTGGTCATCTCAGGTATGTTATCCTGGTCATTTAATATCCCAGGGTAGCAGGCAAGTGTTACCATCTCATATTGATGCAATATCTAAGGCCCCACGTCCGGCTACACAGAGACAGCTTAGGTCTTTCCTAGGTAGTGGATCCCTAACTATGCAGAAACTGCCAAACCTTTGACAAATCTTTTAAAGCAAAATACACCAGAGCCTCTCCTTTGGAACAGTGAAGAGGAAAATTAATTTCAGAACTTGATGCAAGCTTTAGTTATTGCCCCAGCTTTAGGGTTACTAGACTATGATAAGACTTTTATTTTATTTTGTCATGAAAGAAATGGATTCGCACAAGGAGTACTTGCACAAAAACATGGGGACAGCTATCGTCCATTGACTTATTACACCACAGCACTTAATTCTGTTGCAAAAGGTTTTCCACCTTGTTTAAGGGCAGTTGGTGCTGCTGCCATTCTATTTAATCTGGCACAATTGTTGTTGCTTTGGCATGATCTCACAGTAGCTGTCCCTCATTCTGTATCATCTCTTTTGCTAAAAATGAAAACTCAACCACTCTCGACTGCACGTCTAACTAAATATGAACTTACACTTCTTTCTGATCCATTTATTTCTCTGATCCGCTGTCCTGTTCTAAATCCTGCATCTCTGTTGTCTACTGCTAAGGATGGTGAAGAGTATGATTGTGTGTGTGTGTAACTAACTATTTACTTTCTCCTAGGGAGGACTTAAAGGACACTTCTACACCCAATGCTGACATGCATTTGTTTGTGGATGGTTTCTGTGGAAGAGATCAAACAGGAAAGTTGATCTCGGGAATAGCAGTCTGCACCAAGGAAACAATATTGTTGCAACAAATATTAGAGGGTGTTTACTCTGCTCAAAAAGCTGAGCTAGTGGCTTTGCAAAAAGCCTGTGAATTAGCCAAAGACAAGTTGGCCAATATTTTTACAGACAGCCATTATGCTTTCAGGGTGATACATGACTTTGGGCAACTTTGGAAAGAGAGAGGGTTTTTAACCTCTTCAGGAAATCAAATTAAAAATTCAGGGTACATAAAATCATTGTTAGATGCACTTTTATTACCTGTCTGTAATCAAATGTTGTGCACATCAAAAGGTAATAAATGTTGTTACAAAAGGTAACAACTTAACAGACTAAGCTGCTAAACAAGCAGTAACATGGTTACAAATGGTAACAGTGTGGCAGACCAAGCTGTTAAACAAGCAGTAGTAAACTGTTGTAAACATCTTTGTATGTTGACAGCAACAAACTACAACAGTAATGATCCCCAGGATTCACAAATCCTCTGTGTAAGACTAAATTAGTCTTACATGGAAATGCCAGTCTAAGAGTAAGACAGCAGCGTGCCATGCATATTAATGAGAGCATGCTGCCTCACTTCTAAGGCTAACATGGAGCGTGCACGAGTGCAGGGGGCGTGTCGGACTGCTGAGCTGTCCAAAATTCCACGCCCCTGCAAGTCTCTCAATTGGGAAATGTCAACTGACATGAGCGAGTCCGCTCAAATGTGTACAAACCCAACACTACACTCCCCCACATTTTAAACCCCTGTACAATTATAAAATGTAAAACTTTTATTTTTTTTTTTTATTATTCCCGATATAGCTGCCCGTATTTGCATGTGTTTGTGCGGGTTTGCCCATTGCTTAGCTACAGTTAGCAGTTTAGACATCGAAGAAGATAATAAGAAACTTATATGCAAATTAAGCAAAATAGCAATAGCATAGTGGTAAAGCCTCCGCACAAAGAGGAGGCATTCCCGGTTCGAGTCCCACCACTCCCCTTTCTATTTTCTGTTGGAAATCTGTATAGAAAAATAATTCCTGACATTTATCATTTAAATTTTAGTAAAAAGCATTGAAATGACCTATGTAGTAGTGAACAAATTTTATATATATATATATATATATATATATATATATATATATATATATATATATATATATATATATATATATATATATATATATATAAAAGGTGAAATGGTTATGCATACTGATGAATGCATAAGTAATGTATCTTAAGCAATGTGAAGCACTGCTAAGCAAACTTTACAAGTATTAAGCATATTTAAGTATAATTGCTCATAGCTTAGCACTGCTTTAACTAGCGCAATAGCTTTGCGTGGAGCTGCGCATCGCACAAACTAGCGCAAACCGAACATGTTTGCACATAGCTGCGCAATGCGCTAACTAGTGCAACATCGGGTAACGTTGGGCAACGTAGAGCACCATAGAGCAGCGTAGAGCAATGTTGGGCAAAGTTGAGCAAAGTCGGCTAAACACAGCCACACCTCCTAGCCAGTCTGGCCAGTAGTAAAATAAAAAGCAATGACAGGCCTAGAACCCGGGATACCGTGCACCATAATCACAGTACTGAACCACTAAGCCATGACAGCTTTTCATAAGCATGCACTTTCAACACACACATACATATCAATGGAAGTTTACCCATTGCTAAGCAGGTGTGCCTTCAGCTGAGTTTTTTTCAAAACTGGCCAATCACAAATAAGTGCGGGAAATGATGCATATTTAAGCTCCATAGGTGAGAATACTTGCCATAACTGGTTGTAGCTCCCATCTGCAGGCAGCAATGGCCGGTGCTGGTGAGGGCTCTCATTTTCGAGTGCAACATTGGGGCATTGAGGAGTCAAAAGTAGTCTATACTATGGATAGGTATGGCTCAATATCACTTCATTGACTTCACAGCTGCAGGTGTCCGTGCTGCGAATCAGCAAGCCTATGCAGATAGGCTGCTAAGGCTGTGCCACCAGGCAGGTTAGTAATTATCCAACTTGTACTGTTATGTAAAATAAATGAGAGAGACTGAAAAAAGTGTTTTAACACAATAAATAAAGGTATAATAAATCTCTAATAATTATTCTGCATTTACTGTTATATAAAATAAATGAGAGAGCCTCTAGAAAAGTGTTATAAGTCTTTAATAAAGGTATAATTCCTGGAGTGTGTCTGTGTCATTTTCTTTGATATATTGTTGTACTCTTGCATTATAGAAATAATCCTGTTGTATTAAGCGCTGTTGACACACAGTTGGGTAGGCCCATATAAAGTGGATGAAGGGAGTGCCAGTAGCTTTTAAGCATATTTACAGTCCTCAACTGTTGGTTCATGCCCAGCATGTACAGGTTAATCTGGCACATGAGTAGCTTGGTATTGTGTTCCCCAGAAATGTCATTGTGTTGGCAGAAATGTTGGGAGCTGTTAACATATAACTGATAATTTCACCTAAACATATCTAGATAATTATATGAAAGTAGAGCTGTCAGTGTACCATCTCAGCAGTAGTGTGTCTGAGCAACTCACAAAATATGTAGCAGTAACATCTGCATCCCAGACAGTTTGTATGTCAGATACAGCCCATGTATATTAAGATCTAGCAAAACCCATTTCCCAATTTAAGGACAATTGGGTAGTGTAATAATACATGTAGGGGACATATAACTGCAGTTAATATGATGTAGTGTAAACTAGAAGGATATATAAATTGTTAATGGAGCTATCATTTTCCACCCTACTGTATGTGCGTAGAAAATGCAATTCCACACTTCAATGGGTATGTCTAATCTCAAAACATTTGTTGGGACATATGTCCTATTAGTTTATAAATATCTGCATTTATTTCAATGCATGTGCCCTGTTCAAATACCGCAATATTGCTGGCCTGTTGCCATCAATTAAACCTTCATGCTGTTGTAATGTCCACTGTTGTTCTATATATGCATGTGTCATGTTTGCTGTTCAACTGTTGGAACTCTGGTGTGTTGGGTTAATGGGAATACTTCTGCATGCTGTTATAACTAATTGGGAATGCTGTTGACTGTTACTAACCCATATTTTCATTAAATCCTCCTAAACATAGAACGTATGGGAAGGCCGGTCCCAGTGGACCCACCTGTCCCACCTCAGCTGGTGATGGCACCTGGCACCAGCAGGTCCGGTGCCCAGCCTGGGACCTCCTCCTCCATTGGCCCTGTACCATCTTCAGGTGGAAGTGCTGCAGGGGATGGGGCTCATCCTCCCGTGCAAGCGTGGGCCGAGGAGGGCCATCTATCACCCTCCGAATGGTCCGGGCTGTGGTGCGTAGGGAGATCAAGTGTTCTGTCGCTGATCCTCTACGCCAGCTTGAGGCACGAGTGGCGCGACTCACGGGTGAGTCTGCCCCTCCTACACAGCCCCCATCACAGCCACCTTCTGGGCTGTGAAAGTGAAGTGGTGACTGCCCGTGGGTGGTGATCTCAGTTCCACTGTTGCCATCTGTGGGCTCATGGGCTTGCAATTTCCAAACATCCTTCCCCATCAATGGTGTTCACCCACCACACATGTCATATTCCGCCCCTGTATGTGTCTTGTTTGTCTTGTCTGTTTACCTCCCCAACCTACCTCCCCAAATATACCTACTTCCCCTACCCCCACATTCCACTCTCACCTGAAAAAAAAAAAAAAAAAAGGCCAATCTGCTCCCAAAAAAAAAATTACGCCCCATACATAGCTGCTCATTTTGCACACATGTC
The DNA here is from genome assembly GCF_019279795.1 of Protopterus annectens. NCBI lineage: Eukaryota > Metazoa > Chordata > Ceratodontiformes > Protopteridae > Protopterus > Protopterus annectens. Next base: position 32,012,338 of record NC_056748.1, read on the forward strand.
CGCTGGACACATAAACTGATATTTAATTGGCAGTGCAACATACTTTGTTGTCCTCATCCCTCTCTCAGGGGTGGAAGGTTTCATATTTCCCTCCAAATTTATTGCATATGCACTGCTGTTGCTGTTAATGGAATGTGCAGCTATGGACCTTCCCTACACCTGTCCTGCTGTTTTCCCTACTGTCTTTCCCTCTTTGTGCCCCTTTTTCACCACTTTCCTATCTCCCCATTTTCTTTTCTTTCAAAGAAATGAGCGCGGGGGTTAGCGGGAGTAAGCACTATTAAGCCGTAGTTAGTGGGTTTGCGCGAGTATGCGCTTGTGTGTGCTTAGCTAAGCATTGTGCAAACCTGCACAAACCCACTTACAACTGCTTAAAAGTGCCTTAGTCATTCTGTATGTCAGGGCCCTTGTTCTGCTCAGCAGCAAAATAAAACACCTCTGTCAGTCTCGAACCTCGGACCTTGGACACACTAGACTGCATGAAGTACCACTAAGCCACGGTAGACGTACAACAAGTTGGTGCTGAAATAAATATATCATGCATCAGAATGAGTGAATGTAAAGGAAAAATAGGAATGCCATAACACAAAACTTGTTCTATGGAACTTTACCAGCAGTTGTTGTGGAATTGCATTACATGACTATGATAAGAGAACCAGCCATTCTGGCAGGAAATAATGTTACATCAGCACTTTACAACCCAAACACAGTATCATAGCAGGACAAACAGTGGCATATCTGATTAGGGCAGAGGACATACATCCCAACTGTCACTACTTTTCAGGGATGTCCCTGATTTTGAAAGATATGTTAGCTGTGTCCCTCTGAATCCCTCTGAAAAGTACTGAAGTTAGGCAGAAAGGTGGGGTATTACACAGAAACTAATTGAATTATCGAAGTGTAGTATAACATGTCTTCAGTAAGGTGGTTTCAAT